>NC_138742.1:7982461-8087461 GCF_965113295.1 Leuciscus leuciscus
ATACCTGTGAGCCACTGAGGGAAACACTTCAGCACTATCAACTCTCAAACACCAGCATAATGGTCTCATTTCTGCTTTGGTTCATTCAGAAAAGCCCTTTGCATTAAGGAACATAAATTTAACTGTCAAACTCACAACTTCCTTTTTCCTTTTCTCCTGAGTCACATAAAAATGTTCATTCTTACAATTAACTTGCCCTTATATAAAGGTAACTGCAACCCATGCAATATCTCACCCTACATTATTTCCTACTATATATTCTGCTTTACTCTGAAATACACTATAGTTCAAAAGTTTGAGTCAATAAGATGACTTTTTTATATACATAAAAAAAAATGGGTTTTTTTAATGCAGTTGGCTGCATTTATTTAATCAAAATGCAGTCAAAACAGTTTTATTGTGAAGAATTATTACAATATAAAATAAATGTTTTCAATTTGAATATTTTTAAAAATGTAATTTATTCCTGTGATGCAAAGCTGAATTTTCAGCATCATTACTCCAGTCTTCAGTGTCACATGATCCTTCAGAAATCATTATAATATGATGATTTGATGCTCAATAAACAATTATTATTATAAATGTTCAAAACAGTTATTCGGCTTAATATTTTTGTGGAAACCGTAATCAATTTTTGTTCAGGATTCTTTGATGAATAGAAAGTTCAGAAGGACAGCATATATTTGAAATATAAATATTTGTTAACATTATAAATGTCTTTACAGTCACTTTTGATCAATTTGATGCATCCTTGCTGAATAAAAGTATTAATTTCTTCTCTTTTGTTTTACTTACCGACCCCAAACTTTTGAACGGTAGTGTGCATCACACTATGAAAGGCAAATGCATTAAAATGCATTTATGATGTCACTTTGTCACATTTCTATGTGATGACACATTTCTTGTTTTTTTTATCATTTCTTGTTAAATTATTTATCCATGCACGCTCAACAAGCTTTTTTAACGGTAGTGTGCATCAACACACAATGAAAGGCAAATGCATTTATAATGTCACTTTGTCAACAAAAAAAACAACAGATTTTACATACGCTTTTACAGTTCAATTAAAGTCATCATAAAATCAAAATTGACATTTCTTGGTTTTTTTAATGGATTATTTCAGTATTTATTATAAATAATTTATCCATGCACGCTCAACCATCTTTTTTAAATTCATGTGCCATTAAAATAACTTCCCCTCCCTCTTGCAGCAACATCTCTTCTCTTCTCTGATGACGTGTTTACTGGCGAGAGGGCGGGACAACCTGACACACACATGGGATCCACCAATAGAAAACCACAACAATCCAATCAACTCCCCATGGACAAAATCAAGTCACACCCTTTTTCTCGTTCAAATAGTCGTTTCTCTCTGATATACGTCACAATATGGAAGAAAAGATTATCGCAACTTCCGTTTCATGCCAACTTTAAAGCTCTGTAAATACATATATGACATTCAAGCTGTCTCAGGTCAAGCAGAAAAGGAAATCATACCAGTTTTGTCGGTGAGCAGATAAGAGATCCGGCCCAGCTGCTCTGGTATGGTGCTGGCTCGAACCACAGTCCCGGGGATTTTAGAGTCCTTCTTAATCATCCAACTAAACACCATTTTGCCCATGTCTAAATTCACACGCAAACTGGAAATAAAGCAAGATAAGTACTTTTAATGAGTGGCCTTTTGCTACTTTTAGGAGCGAAAACAGGACATTATGGAAGGATGGGATCAGGAAACTAGATTCAAACGTGTGTCACCAATATGAGGACTGTTGAAAGGCCAATGCATAGATATGATGCCAATATGCATTCAAATTTCTGGTTGATACCATTTAATAATCATCATATCAAGCATTACAAGACATTCAGTATGTGAGAAATCAAACTACAATCTGATTACGAACACATCTAAATGCACTTACATAACCTTCAAATTGTCCGAACTTGTGAGTCAAACTGAACGAAACAGCTTTAGATTTCACAGAGAAGGAGAATAAACTTTTACCTGATAGGGACGATGTTGGAGAAGAGCAGAAGGAAGCGGAAGATCTGGAGATACCAGCGACCAGCGAAGTGCTGCAGAGCCACCATGACCAGTGACACCACCACCAGAGCACCAAACAGGATCTTCGTCAGACAGTTCACTTCCAGGTCAAACAGGCCAATCTGAAGCAGCACGTCACATACAGAATGAGTGTGCCAACACTTATTTCTCAGTTTTAGACTTGTCTTAAGATTTTGTTGACTTTATGATACTGCTAATTTTACCTTATGCCTTGGGTTGGAGGTGTTCATTACACTCCGCAGCTCTTTACCGGTGTAAATCACCACCCCAACCACTGTGCCTTGGATTAGAGGACAAAACATTTATGAGGATTATGTAACACGCTATTCTCAGCTTATCTTGGCATTAAAGAAGGAATGGTGCCATTTTGCACATTATAAGATGGCTGAGAATCATTAAGCCACTTTGAGATTAGGGTTGTGCGATGCTGACAGAAAAATTATTTCTTGATATTTTCTGGAATTTTGTCGATAATGATAATTATCATTCATATTCTTCATTCTTTGCGGTGGTTAGTTCACAGCATTGACAGTGAGTCATTCATTCAAATGATTCGTTCAAACAGCTGATTAATTCGGTCACCAAGACCAGTTTCCATCCACCTATTTTTATGCAAATTTTGGGTCATCACGCGTGCACACACACACACGTCTGGTTCACTATCTTTGTGGGGACTCTCCATAGACTTAATGGTTTTTATACTGTAAAAACTGTATATTCTATCTCCTTACACTAACCCTACCCAACACAGATAACTCCAAAAAACTCATTCTGTATGATTTATAAGCTTGTGTACCCATGGGGAACTCAATTTAGGTCCCCCCTGTGACACGAGTCCCCATGAGTCTGTGTGCATTCAGGTTGAAGTCCCCACCGGGATAGAAAAACATGAACACACACACACAAAAAGTCATTTATAATGTAGGAAAAAATATAATTAGTGCAAAATATCTTTAATAAAAATGGAAGTGGTGATTTTGTTCTCTTGAACACATGGGATGGAAACGATGCTTTATTAGCAAATGTTTTATGCGATATCCAATTTTACTTGTAAGTTAAATTCGTAACTTTGAATGGAAACATAGTTATTGAATCAGGCATTAAACTAATTTGACACTACAATATATTTTTATGAAAAAATAAAACAAAAGCAGAAAACACTCAAATATGTCTAAAATGCAATTCAAAATGTAAAATTATTTTATAGTTTGTTTTTTTGCAAAGTGAGTGACGTATAATTAAAACAATAATTACGATATTATTGTAAACGGTACATAATCGCACACCCCTATTTGATATACTAGAACACAATTTAGAAATGACTTTCTGTCGGTTACCAGAAGCAATGACAGTGCTCGCCCAAAGAGTGTTTTCAATGCTCAGACTTTCATTGACTGGAGGGTCTCCATCTTCCTGTCAGATGTAAAACACAAAAAAAGCTTGTCAAGCAATGTGGGTTTTGCCAGGTCTCAGAAAAAACAACTCCACTGACGCCGCTATACTCGAGCAATGACATGCACTCACTCTAGTGAAGGTACCGATGAAGTTATGGATGTCAATGTTCGGTTCTTCAGCATAAACAAATGACCTGATCTGCAGTAGATCCTGAGGGAACATATAAAGAGGCTTAAAGAAATGGTTCATGACAACATCAAATAGCATTAAAAATGAATTAAGTCAAATTTATTTGTAAAGCACTTTTCACAAAACACACCGTTTCGAAGGAGCTTTACAGACAACCATGTAAATATTATAATATCTGAATATCCTCATGCTTTATAGTTACATTTAGCAGATTGAAGCTGTGCAATAATATATATTTTGCAACGACACAGGCAGATGAGATTTGCTATATATTGCTTTACATGAGTATATTCTACAGTATGTAAGCGGAAAAAAGTTGGACATACTTATATATCCAACATTATATAAAGAGCTGGGCGATAATATAGTTACCTTTTGCAAGAAAAAAGAAAAAAAGTAGTCTAAGCAGTTTATGCAACCGGACCCTGATCAAATTGTATGATGAACTCATTCCAGGTAAAGGGCTAACATACTTTTCCCAGCAACAAAATTGTGTAATTTCTATAAAACAAATGAATCATGTGTGATTGACTCACAGCAGCAGTGGGGAGTCTCTGCGTACAGGCCACAGGGAGGCGTAGTTTCCAATCGGTCTCTCCATCCAACTGATCAGTCCTCAGAAAACAGGAGCCTTTAGGACAAAAATAATCAGTGTCTAAATATACATCAAATCTTTTAGGATTGATCAAAAGCCAGTTTTTGGTATAACATTCCTAATCATTCCTTGACACGTTTTAAAATGCACTGTAATGTCTTACTGGTGACCTCCGAAGGGCAGTGTGATGTAACATTTCTAACTCTGTTTTACTGAAAAAGTTTTTAATACACACCGCATACTAAGATCATACACCTTTAATGAAATGTGTTCGCCGCCAAAACTAAACTGCTAGTCAGGCAAACCACTCCAGTAAGCCTAAAGCTAGTACTGCCATTATAGGACATGCCACCCACCCCCACTCATTTAAAGACATGTCGCTCTGCCATTCAACCCTGGACTCTTAATAATTGCCTAATGGTGTCCATCTGCGGGGAAGATAACAATGCTTCCCTTCCCGTAAAAATAACACATCAACTACTACTGGCAACTTCCACCCCCTGAAACGAGGAAATCTCAGCCAGGCGGAATTCCAGCACAACCAGAGATCAAAAAACAAAATGTTTATCAGATCTATTTAGACCAATTAGTACCTACTAATTCCTAAAAAAAATGTTGACTAAAAACTTGTATCATAAACAATGTAAAACTATTTAGCAAGCAACCATCTCTAGAATGTGACTACATCTTAATACTTTACTTATTCAGAAGAAAACATTGTCTTTTTTCACTCCTGATGGCACTTTAAATTTGTTTGCCGTATCTATTTCTTCAGTTTTCTGAGCTACTTTGCATGCCTTGATTTTCCTCATGGCTGCCTTGAAATTTGAAAGACAAAAAGAATGTCAATCAAGATAGCATCAGTCCAAACACAGGATCAACAGTAAGGTGATCAGATTTCTGTAATGACAACCAGGGATATTTCTCGTTTCAAACTCAATGTATCAATGTGAAATTAATTAAATGATAGAGACAAAGTTACCAGTTTTGTGATCAAGATAAATAGTAGTACAGTGATGAAGTATGGAATATCATACTCTCATGCTACTCTAAATTATATTTAGTCAACAGCAAACTTATGAAATGAATGTCTGTCGACAATAATGTCAAATTAAATTGAAAATGTGTATTATCTAAATGGATTTAATGGAATAAATGGAAAACTATGGTGTCTTTTTTACTATATAAATATAAAATGTAATGGTAACACTTTCCACTTTCCAATTCTCACTATTAACTAGTTGCTTATTAGCATGCATATTACTAGGATATTGGCTGTTTATTATATATAAGCACATATTAATGCCTTATTCTGCATGATCATATGTAGAATATGATCATGCAGAATAAGGCATTAATATGTGCTTATATATAATAAACAGCCAATTTTATTTGGCTGTTTATTGTATAATAAACCCTTAATCCAACCCAATACCTAAACTTAACATCTACCTTACTAACTATTAATAAGTAGTAATTAGGAGTTTATTGAGACACAAGCCGTAGTTAATAGTGATAAATGGACCCTAAACTAAAGTGTGACCAATATATAAAATGTTCTGTGACTTTTTATAATTGTCTTTTGTTTAAGAAATTTCTTATTCTTTTTTCAAAAACTAAAAACAAAGATGAAATTAAAATGTACCCAATGTATGCACTGATATGTTTTTTTTTTTTAAACAAGCACGTACATGCCACGGGAAACAGAGACATCTGGTCACCCTAATCTAAAGCAGTCGGTGTGTTAAAGAGAATTTCAAAAATCGCAATGCATGCCATCTTTCTGGGCAATTTCAGTGTAGCTCATTAAATGTCCGAGGTTTAGGCTAATCCCTCCATCTACATGCAGTTGCCCTCGCGGCCATGTCATTTCCCCTGCGCTTTTGTTTGGGAAGTTTGGATGAATGACCGACAGATGTTTACCATTTCTTTCAGAGGTCCTTAGGAAGATCATGTCAGCAGGAACACGCTGGTTCTATAAAGAGTTTGGAGGGAGAGATAGGGATTGGGGGGAGGAAGAGAAAGAGAAAAACAAGGTAAAAGATAAAAAGTAAAGACCCAAACTCAAGTATGTCGTCAGCAGCAGTCACCTTGGTTTAGCTGTACAAGTTCTGTTTGGCTTTAATCTACTCAATTACCAGTACGGCCCGCAGCAAATCATTGGGTGGTGCCACTGTGGCAGCTCTGACCGCCAGTTCCACTCGGCCTGACCCTCGCTTCACTCCCAGCTCTGTTTGTAGTTATTAGAAGATGAATTCGCAACGCTATTAAACTCGGCAGATGTTTCAAAACATCGGACGTGACACCGGTATCTTAAACGCGGGCTACGCTTTTAATCAATTAGGCTTTTACTCTATGTAACCCATAACCCATATGCAACCTCTAAATATTAAACCCAATTGGATTTTACGCAGATTAGGGTTGGAGGATCAAACATATTACAGCAAGGTTCTGGTGAAACACAACGCTTGCCAGAAACCGCCAGAAAGCTGCTGACATATTTGATTTATCAAGTCAGAATAATTCAAGTACTTCAAAACCTGTGACATTTCACTCCAAAAATAAAAAAAAAAGAAATATTATGTTCTATTGTTATATACATTATATTGAAGAAAATATATTTTTTGTATTGTTCATGACAATCAAGCAAGCCCCCCCCCCCCCCCCCCCCCCCCATTTTCAGTGCCGTAATGCAAAAATTGTATGTTTAATTTACGTATATTTTCTCATTAAAGTAATTTTTTAATGTACTTTAGTTCTAACCTAATCAGAATACCGTAATATGATTACAAAAAAAACTAACCGAGACATTAATGAGAATTTGGTGGGGGAAAAATAATGCCATAATGCATTTTCTTTTTGCAAAACAGGCAAATACGATTATAATTATAAAATGTGTTTTTTCTTAGGTTAAGAATGTGATCTTTCATAAGATTCACACATTAACTTCTCTTTTTTTACTGTTTTTTTAACAAAACCAGATTGAGCGCAGCATGTGTGAGTCGTCTTTCTGTGTAAAATCAACATTTTTAAGAAAATTGGCCTGATGGGTAATCGGAGACTGCGGACATGTCTCAAATTTCATGTTCTCAGACTTTGTAGGGGGAAACCAGTTCCTTACAATAGGCTTCAGTCCGCACACGAAAAAAAAGGCAACAGTTGAACAAAAGGCAACACTAAATACCAGAGTGGAATTAGGCAGGATTACTAATAACCAACCACTGGCCTCGGGTCACATGCTTCAGTCATTCAAAGTGATTGACAGCTCTTTTCAGCATTAAATACATCATAGAGCTTTTTGATCCATTGGTTAGTTTAATAAATAAATAAATACGATATGAATGTTCTATGTTGGATCTTTAGATCTGTTACGAAATAGCTCTAATGTGTTTTACATGAGTGAAAACTTAATTTCCTTTTGAAAAGGAGCACTGAAGAACTATTTTCATTTTACATACGCATATAAAGCTTGTTATGTCTTTACTGCCCCACTCGGGGGTCGAATTGCCCTAATCTCTAGGGAAGGTAAACAGCTAAAGCATTGAGAGGTATATGAGATGCCATTTGTCAAAAGATCTCGATTCCTAACAATGACCGAGCTGATTAGCAAACCAACCTTTTCAACAATGATAAGATCTCCAACCTGGATTCCACTACTTTTCACCTTCACAGTTCCTGCGGAGAGAGATAAAGAGACAATCAGACCGATGCATTTCAAAAAAAATTGTGGCTGATGCATACAATGATCTTTTTAAACAATATTTAACTATTTATAAGTAATATATCAAAAACAGCCATGCCCAAACTGAAAATACCCGGAAAACTACAGCCAAACGTATAGCTAGAAATCTTTCAAAGATATCCTGATATTTCCAGGTTTTCCAAGATATTCTGTTGATTCCACATACATTGTGAATCAGAAAAGTTTTATAATCCCCCAATTAATTTACAACAGAAATTTGCATAATAGGAATCAATGTAAAAAAATAAAAAACCCATCTGTTCAACTATTGGCGGTTTCACCATTGGTCGTAAATCTGCATATTTCATTGCAAACCTCCAGTGGAGATTCAAATATGTAAGCCTTCTTTAAGTCCCCATTCAGATTTTTCAAAAGCTCTGAGTGCATATTAGATTTCCATTTGTTTTTGAACAATACCCTCCTATCCGGCTTTACAAGAGTGCTGTGAGAACGATCTCTCATTCCATTGCAAATGCACAGCTAAAATTGTTTGGAAAAGGTCAGGGACCTTTAACCCCTTGTGGAGACCTTTACCAATGCATATGTAAGGCATTAGCACATATGTATATGTGCATTTTTTTTGAAAATGAAAGGACACTTTTATTGCATTTAAGTTTCAATGCTATATTGTTGCAGATTTATTTTACACACATTATATATTTTTAAATATTTATATTTGGTTTTGATTAATCTTTCAATCAATCTTTTTTTTTGTTTGTTGAAGAAACATAAGTGTGGCTTAGGTCACACCCCTACAGGTTAAATTTTTAACATCCAGAAGCCGGGAAAAACTAGTTTTCTGCTCCGGAAGGTGTGACCAGCGACCATAAATCCCACACCCACGTTTAATGGTGTGAGTCTATTAAAAAACGAGTTGAGGGCCAGTTTAAATATGATGAACTTTGATGTTTTTCGTCCCTGTTGGTCTGGGCAGGGCAATCAGAAGCCCTCCCAGGTAGCTAGCAAATGCCCCAGCTCTGCTCCATGAGCTTTATATGGAGGCCGTTAGTGCTGAGCGCGCATACACTGAGTTTATGAGAGAAGAGAGCCTGCCACATCAAAGGAAGGCGTGTGATGGAAACGACAGGAGGTTCTCTTCCTTTTTTATTGTCAGATGCTTTTCATCCCCCAGTATATGATACAATTTACATCCCTACTTCAAATTAAAGACAAACTGCAGTCTGCTTTATTGCTGATGCATCTGCATACTTTAGCAAGCCTCATCTAAATAAAAAAAGGCACCATATCGTTGCCATTGTTGCTGGTTTTTCGATTTCATAGACATTTCAATGACAGCAATTATACGGAAAAGTTCACAGATGACTTCTAATTGACTTTCTATATTCATACTACAAAAATAAATTGTTAAAAAACACAAAACCCTATCTTTTAACTAATTGCACAATTTCTGAAAGTGAGCAAAGGTTTTATTTCATTTACAACACACACTCCATCGCAGCTTTCATTGACCAAGGCTCATCAGCGTGAACGCAATGGCCAATCAGAGGTGCTAGTCAGTAAGTTAGTCAGAATCCACTTAACACAGCTGAAAACACACAAGGTTTTGTTTTTTTCAACGCGAGCCACACATCCAATCTTTTATATCTTTAACACACTCTGTCAATTTGGAAAATTTAGCGTTTTCATCCGGCCGTGATGAAACACTCAAATATATATTTCATCACGGCCGGATGAAAACGCTAAATTTTCCAAATTGACAGAGTGTGTTAAAGATATAAAAGATTGGATGACGCGTAATTTTCTTTTATTAAATCCAGACAAGACAGAGGTAATACTTATCGGTTCAAAAAACCGCCCACAAAACCTCGCACAATACAACTTTAACATCATAGGATGTCCTGTTACTTTATCCTCTACAGTAAAAGACCTGGGTGTTATACTCGATTGCAACCTGTCTTTTGAAAATCATATTTCATATGTTACAAAAACAGCCTTTTTCCACCTTAGAAACATTGCTAAGCTACGTAATATGCTATCAGTTTCTGATGCAGAAAAGTTAGTTCATGCATTCATGACCTCGAGACTGGATTACTGTAATGCCTTATTAGCTGGTTGTCCTGCATCCTCAATAAACAAGCTACAGTTAGTCCAAAATGCCGCCGCTAGAGTTCTTACGAGATCAAGAAAATATGATCATATAACACCGATTTTATCATCACTGCATTGGTTACCTATAAAGTTCCGTATTAATTACAAGGTATTGCTACTGACTTATAAAGCCCTAAACGGCTTAGCTCCAGTCTATTTAACGGATCTTCTATCGCCCTATAATCCATCGCGCTCTTTAAGATCACTAAATTCAAGGCTTTTGGTCATACCTAGGATATCCAGAACCACCAAAGGAGGGAGAGCATTTTCACATTTGGCTCCAAAACTCTGGAATAGTCTTCCTGATACTGTTCGTTGCTCAGACTCGCTCTCCCAGTTTAAAACTAGATTAAAGTCGCATCTCTTCAGCCAGGCATTCATATAATCCTACAGTTCAAACTACAATCCGGCCTCTAGCTCATAAATGCCAGAGGAGAACTGGCCCCCGACTGAGCCTGGGTTCTCCCAAGGTTTTTTTTTCTCCATTAGGTCACCTGATGGAGTTTTAGGACACCATTAGGTCACTTGATGGAGTTTTTCGGTTCCTTGCCACTGTTGCCTTTGGCTTGCTCAGTTGGGGATATTTTGGGGATATTTAATTTAATTTTATCAATCAATAAATTCCTCTTGAAACAAACTTTGTTGTATTATTTTAATTTAATACTGTGAAGCTGCTTTGATACAATCTGTATTGTGAAAAGCGCTATACAAATAAACTTGACTTGACTTGACTTGACTTGCAAATCTTGTATTATAACCAACAAAGTGGTTGGTTATAATTTTGGTTGGTTACAAAGTATATTTTCGCGAGAATGCAGAATGCATTGCTTTCTGATTATTACCCATTAACAATCTGGGGCCGGTTTCACAAAGCTATTTTAGACCGGTCTATAGTGTTAGACAAGTCTAAAATTTGCTCATAGACTAGGCTAATGCAAGTTAGACTGTTTCACAAAAATAAAGACTGACTTAATTTAGACCAAAAAAATTAGACACCTTACCCCCAGGCTAACTTAGGTCGAAGACTCTATGTTACCTTGGCAACCAGCAGTAACAATCAGTTACACTACAAACAGCCAAAAGAAAAGGGAAAATGGCTCATAATTTAAACATTTCTTCTTGTTACTACATTCTCCGCTAAATTTCCCCAAGTAAAATGTCCTTGTAACTGTTATAGTCCTCCAACAAACACATATTTTCCGCTGGGGTAAACTGCACTATGAGCGGTTGAATGCGCTTACTCGTTCCGCCATGTTTTTTGTTTTGAAAAGTGTCTTATTTTACCCAGAATGCATTGCAGTGTAGTCCTACTTAAGATAGTCAGAGTCTTAAGTGCTTTGTGCAACGGTCTGATTTAGATGTCTATCTGAAGTCTGACTATCTACTATATCTACATTTACGCATTTGGCAGACGCTTTTTATCCAAAGCGACTTACATTGCGTTATCCTATACATTTATACATAGGTATGTGCAACCCCCTGGGATCGAACCCACAACCTTGCGTTGTTAACGCAATGCTCTTACCACTGAGCTACAGGAAAGCTGTATATCTAAGCCATAGTCAAAGTCTATCTTTGTGAAACCGGCCCCTGAATACAAGTTTAGTTGTTTATGCTGCCAAGTACCCTGCAAGTGTCTGGATTGACAACTGTTTTTAAATGCGCAATTGAATAAACTGCGACGGATTTCCAACGGATGAGAAAAAACAGGACAACATTTTTTGAAGTACTTAATTCAATAGTTTTTGCTCTGGTAAAGAAACTGGTTACCAAGAACCGTGAAATTTTACTGATTGGTCCCGACTACTGAAATTTTCAATTATGATTAATCGTAATTGATTTTTCGATTTTGGATTGCAACGATTATGAAAACAAGATAAAACGATTATTATGCCGCTGCGTCATTCCGTCCAGCGCACCTTCCTTTCCTTCAAAGCGGTCCGATTTCGTTCCTCACTAAAAGCCCAAACTTAACATCCAAATCAGTCAAATAAGTGAGTATTGTAAAATGCAGTCTACTATTGCTAAACTGCAGGACATGCTTGATATTAACACAGTGTTATTAAAAGCGTATTAAGCCGTAAAAGAGATATTGTTCCCTAGACGGCCTCCTGTGCATGCGCTCCGAGACAGGGCGAAATACACATAATAAAAGTATATTGTGGGCTTCAGATACGCGCCTAAACAGTCAGATAGCCTAGACACAAATATGTCAAAATGCTTTTGGTAAGTATGCTTGTAAACACAGTCGGTTATGTCTTAAGTGAATGTAAAACTCTGAGAAAGAGCGCGTGTGTAACAGTATATTGGATCTGTGCAGTAGCTCTTAAAGTGACAGCAGCCTAATTAACCTGCTGTCATTAATGATAATCAAATAACAAATGACAAAGATAAAATCACTCACTGCTCTTGAATGAATAAACTGTAGTTTTAATAAGGATTAGGCTAGTCTATATTTAATGTATACAGAAGTGCTATTTTACATTTGATTACTTTAAGTTTCTGTTGTAGGCTATTACTTAGCTCAGGGATAGAGCTGCACAATTAATCGTTAAAAGATCGCGATCTCGATTCAACCCCCACGCGATCTTAATCCTGCATTTCTACGATTCTGCCAATGATATTCAACGAGATAACGCGCTAGGGGTGGAACGGATTGCACTAGATTCGGTTCGGCACGCATGTGATTCGCGGATTAAATGCTAAATTTAACCATCATAGAGTGAAAGTTCATAATTTGGACGTGTATTGACTTGCCAATTTACACATTCAAACAATTTTAATGGCGGAAGAAGAGCCGAAAACCGGGACTCGCGCGTTATATGTGCGCACAGCCACACACACTCGAAGCGCAGTGAAAGAGAGGCGCGTTTCAGACAGCGCTCGAATGCAGAATTTATTCCTCTTTCGCGTTTCCTTGCCCTTGAACGGACACATAAACACAAAATTGTCAAAATACCGGTCTAAATGACCATCTCGACAAGCATTCTCTCGTTTATGTCATATGTGAACAGCTGAGAAAGAAACGGCTATTTGTCCGGTTTTTTTCGGTCCGTGCAGTCGGTCTTAAAGTGACAGCACACACTTAATATTATGTATACTGTTTTCTGTGTCATTGATTTAAATAAAACAATAAAATACAGTTTTAACAAAGATTAAACTATATTCAATTTATACAGTGACAAATGGTGTTATTTTACATTTAGGCTTAATTATTAATTTATGTACCTGAATATACTGTTAGACTTTGTAAACTTTGTTATTTAGTATTCATGTTATGTAATGTGTGTATTTGTTCTTATTTTATTACTGACTGTTCACTTGTTTTAAATAATGTGTGAACTTTATCAGTTAAGGCCCGTACACACCGGGACGAATATCGGCGCGCGTTATTCGCCAGCGTTTTTCAACGCGTTTTTTATGTTCACACCCAAGCGTTTTTCGCTGACGATGAGCCGAGTGAACATGCAAATTCATTCCCTGACATTAGATGGCGCTTAATGTAAAACAGAAATACAATACCACTCCATAACAGTCTATACTCTGCAATACCACTCCATAACAGTCTATACTCTGCAATACCACTCCATAACAGTTCTCTTTTAACAAGATTTTTGTAGTCGCTGTCGCGTTTGTCATATAGTTCTTTATTCCGACACCAACGAGACCAGCAGCTCTACATTCATCTTGCCTTGCATCTTCCTCGTCATTTCTTCCCGGCAGTGTCTGTGTAGACGCTACTTGGCGTATATCTTCTTCGCTGTTACGTATGTGTGCTCGGCAAGACCGTTTTGTGTTTGAGCGCCCCCAAGTTGTGTTTTACTGTAACTTCAGAAGCTCCAGACACGTGAGAAAAAGCGCCAATCTAATTGGTCGGATAGTTTTTGACGCAGCGCGTCAAACCAAAAAAACGAACCCGAGGCGTTAAAAAAAAAAAAACGCTTTTACGAGTGGCGTTTTTCGCGTCGGTGTGCACACTCACATTGGCGCCCTTTGTTTTGTCACGAGGCGTTAAACGTCGGCGAATATCGCGCGCGAAATTCGTCCCGGTGTGTACGGGCCTTTAGGCTAGTAGTTTTTAATGTAGTAGCTATCGAAAAACTTCAACTGAGCTTTATTAAGTAATAAATGAAAAGCAAAGTTATTATAAACTTATCTCAATTAAACTACAGTATGAGATGGTTAAAAACAAAACTGCTCAATCACAAAGTAACGTTACCAGCGGCCAGTCGAAACAAACGTCTATAAAAGCAACGCTATTCAACGCAACGCCATACCCAAAAATGTTGATAGTGTTTCTTGCTAAGAATCTTTAATAGGTCTAGCCTGGCGTAATACCTTTGAATGTAGTCAATGTTTAATTGTCATTTTTTATTTATTTAAATATTACATTCTTTTTGTTTACTGCATTTATTTAAATTTGACTGAAGCAAGCGTTTTAGGTCTTATTTTGTTTCTATCTTGTTTGGTAACCTAATGTTCAGGATTTGTAGATCTTTAAAATAATAAAGCTTTTCAGAATCGTGATCTTGATTCCAAGCAAAAAAATCGCGATTCTCATTTTAGCCAGAATCGTGCAGCTCTACTCAGAGATGGGCAACTTCGGTCCTGGAAGGCCACTGTCCTACAGGGTTTAGCTTCAACACTAATCAAACACACCTGAACAAGCTAACCAAGGTCCTCAGGATTACTAGAAAATTACAGGCAGGTGATTTTTTCAGGGTTGGAGCTAAACTTTGTAGGACAGTGGCCCTCCAGGACCGAAGATGCCCATCCCTGACTCAGCTGAATGCCACTGTTAGTACATCTTCCAGAAAAACCTAAACCACTGTTTATTTAATTTTGTCGGTTTTGTTTGTAATCAATTTCTTTGCTCTTACTGTATTGCTGACTGTTTACTTGTCGTCTTTAACTGTTTTGAGGACTTCTATACTTACATTAATTAACCTAGTATTAGTTTTTGCTGAAGTATTGATAATTGTGAAATTTCACTGACATTTAAAATGACTCATATCATGAAATAAGACTTTGATCATATTCATATCACCCACCAATAATCTTGTTAAATAATCGTGATTTCAATATTGAGCAAAATAATCGTAATTATTATTTTTGCCATAATCAACCAGCCCTATTTAGGCCTACATTACAAATCCATGCACATTGAATCAACTTAAAAGCCATTTAGGTCTACAACACACAACAAAAACCTTTAATTCATTGCTTATTGCAATACATTTACATAACAAATCCTTGCATAAGGAATCAACAATTCATATTCAAATCTACACCAGACAATAAAACTTGAACGTACAAGTGAAATGTACAAAACCAACAAATAATCCTCTCCAGCTGATTGCTCACTTCACAACATTTACCACACACATTTAACTAACAAATCTATGCATAAGGAATCAGCTTCATTCAATATCATCCAATCAAACCATCCCCAAATAAATAATCTGCATAAAAACACCACAAACTCATTGGCACACAAAGTGCTTTCTCATTGGAAACAATAGCTCACCTCTTGTGGAGAGTTTGCTGTAGATCTGTGAATTGACTTCTTTGTCTCGTAGGAAACATCGTATCTCCTCAACGGCTTCCCTCACGATCGTAATAATCAAAACAAACCCCTGATGGAAAAAATGCAGAAAACCTTATTACAATTTGACCATGTGAACATTAGTATTAGGCCTATATATCATAAAAAAACTGTATTGTGACTCACCAGAGGAACCCAGTATGTGTACAGAGCCCCTAATCTGAGCTCATTCACAAACTGTGAGCAGGCCAGCAGCAGAAAGTACAGGTTGAAGAAGTATTTGAACTGGTTGAATAACACCTATAAACACAAACGCGTGACGATGAGTAAAGACAGCACCTGTGAACTGATACAAATATATTTTCATTTTAAACCAGATATATTATTTTACAGCTCAAAGTTTGAACAAAACTTGGTAAAAGTGATTGTACAACAAAATATACCATAGTACTGAAGATTCATACACTACCGTTCAGAAGTTTGGCGTAAGTACGATTTCTTTATGTTTTTTAAAGTCTCTAATGCTCAACAAGGCATTCATTTGATCAAAAATACTGTAAAAACAGTAATATTGTGAAATATTATCACAATTTAAAATTAGTGTTTCCTAATTAATATATTGTAAACTGCAATTTATTCCAGTGATCAAAGCTGAATTTTCAGCATCATTCCTCCAGTCTTCAGTGTCACATGATCCTTCAGAAATCATTCTAATATTCTGATTTGCTGCTCAAGAAACATTTCTCATTATTATCAATGTTGAAAGCAGTTGTGCTGCTTCATATTTTTGTCAAAACCATGATACACTGTTTTCAGGATTCTTTAATGAATAGAAATTTCAAAAGAACCGCATTTATTTTAAATTGAAATCTTGTGTAACATTATAAATGTCCTTTACTGTTACTTTTGATTAGTTTAATGTGTACTTGTTGAATAAAAGTATAAATTTATATTTTTAAGGGGAAAAAGATGTCATACTCTTTTGTTAGTGATATTAGGGTGTTTTCGTGCAAACATTTTCAGATTCAATTATTCAACATATTTTCATTAACTATGAAACACATATAGGCTAGCCTACATTAGCAACCATTGTTCAGCTAGAATGACATTTGTCTTGACGATCCCAGACAGAGCTTAAAATGTTAACATTAATACCTCGCTGTTTGCTTTTTGCTATATTGCAGAGTTCTACTCATTTACAAAACATTCAGAATTGAACTTTGATTATCATTTGTCCTTCAAATCATTCAAAATAACCAGAAGGCATTTGCAATGCAAAAAATATGTTTTCCATACAGCAGTCTGGTCAAGGTTGTATTTAAACTGGTGGACCTCGGCATGGCATGAGTAAACAGATTTGTACATTTTCTGCACTGAAATGCAAGTGGTGTTCGTGCAAAATACGCCACCAAGATGCTTGGGTAGAGGTGTCCAATCCTGCTCCTGGAGGGCCACTGTCCTGCAGAGTTTAGCTTCAACCCTAATTAAACACACCTGAACCAGCTAATCATGGGGTGCGTCTCAATCTGCTCCCTAGCTCAGTAGTCAGGGCACTGATCAGGGAGTCGGACATTTTAAAAGCTCGATCGCGAAATCCTTCCAGTGCACTGAAACGTTCACGCCCTAAAAAGTCCCACAATGCACCGTGAGAACCAAGGAGCATCGATGCTCATTATGTTCCCTTAACTGAAGTTCTGAAGCATGAAATTTAAATCACGTGAGCCATGCGATTGATGTTTTTAAAATACAAACCATTATTTTATTATATTTCAGCTTAAACATACATCGCTAGACATGTAATGGACATAATCTAGCGAACATTTATAGGGCCCTATTTTAACGATCTGAAACGCAAGTATCAAGCGCGAAACGCAAGTAACTTTGTGGGCGGGTCTTGGGCGCTGTTGCCATTATACCGGCGGGATAAATGACTCTTGCGCCCGACGCAAATCTAAAATGGGTTGGTCTGAAGTAGCTTCATTATTCATAGGTGTGGTTTGGGCGTCACGTGAAATTAACCAATCAGAGCGACATCTCACATTCCCTTTAAGAGCAGGCGTTTGTTCCATGGCTGATTGCTATTATAACAGCGGATTTGCCAGACGCGCGCCAGGAGCGGTTCACAGCCGAGGAGACCGACGTTCTCGTCAGGGCCGTAAAACACAGAGAAGTGACATTGGGGATGGAGAAACACACCCAAATAAGCTTAGGTTAAACAGGTGTATAATAATTTGGGTAAATGTGTAAGCTAGATTTATGCCTATTTTTTCACATCTTCATGGACACAACAATGATTTCCCTCATGTGTTAATATTTTTCCTTGTAATAATGTATGGTTTTCTAAAAATGAGAATTGCTGCATCTGTGTGTAGATGAGATAAGCAAAGTGTATGCGCGTTGTGCATTGGCACACATTGGTTATGGCCAAGCATGCGCCCTTAAAATAGCATATGAATAACATGCTCAACGCGCCACTGACTTTAGACTAGGTTTTTCCTGGTCAGTGGCGGAATTGTTTTCTAAACCTACAAAATACGTTTGCGCCGGACCACGCCTCCTCTTTGCACTGAACCGCCCCCGGGAGTGCAAATGCATTTACTAGTTTACCGACGTACGTCTGTGGAGGGAAAAGTCCGCTGTGCGCGGGTGCAAAATAGGAATGATACATGCGTCGGTGTACAAAGTCAACTGCGCTGGGTGCAAGATAGGGCCCATAATTTATTTATGGCTGAAATGTTGCATGTATATGTAATGCATTTAGCATTTATCATAATGTACTTTAAATAACATTACAAGTAATGTCAGAAAGATATTGTTCATAAATATCAGTAGTGACGTTGTACAATGAGGACATTGTCACGTTGCCGGAAATAGAGTCATCAGTGTCCCAATGTGTAGTGAGCCAGGTCCTTATTGTCCTTAGCCGTGCCTGAACTCATGAACATGATACACTGATTCACGAGCTAGGAGGCTAGAGACAGACTGAGACACACCCAAGCTCTTACTAGGCATTCTAGAAACTTCCAGAGAGGTGTGTTGAGGCAAGTTGAAGCTAAACTCTGTAGGACAGTGGCCCTCTAGAAATGGGTTTGGACTCCCCTGTGTTAGGCTTTAATGAATAGTGGTCAAGGCATTGCTACACTCTAAAAAATGCTGGATTGTTTTAACCCAATTTTGGGACAAATATGGACAAACCCAAACGTTGGGTTAAAACTGTAATTTACAAATTTAACCCAAAAGCTGGATTTCTCCATATTTGAGTTGAAACAACCCAGCAGAAAGAGTTCTCTTTGCTTATCCGTTCCATTCCATGCCAATTCAGGCCAGCCGGTACGGATATGGTTTCATTTTCCACTGCGTGGCTGATAACGGAGCTCTTTGGGACGTAATACAAATGCGTCAGTCGTTGCCATGGTAAAATAAGAACCGTTCGTTCAGCTACTGATGCGAAGGTGTTCTATGGTTGCTAGGGAGTTCTGGGTGGTTGCTAGGATGTGACTAGATGGTTCCTTACTGGTCAAAGTAAAAATTAAAGACTTTTATGAAAGAAAAGACAAGCAGCAAGATTTGTAAAAGGTGTAAAAGGTGTAACAGTTGAATTTAGGAGTTTAGTCTGGTGGTTAACACCAACTTCTCTCTGAGCATTTGTAGTCACTTACCCCAGGCAGGAAGGTGAAGAAATTGTATTTCTGGTTGTTTATGACATTTCTTGGGTATCTCTGCTCTCTTTTTTCCGGATGGCCCAACCACACGGTCCGCGGACGGAAATCTCCCCCTCCGCAGCATCTGGACCATGGGCAGCACCTAAATATACAACGACATCACATGTAGCTTGTTTCACAAAGCACTTCAATTAATATGCCAATGCATTAGCAAGTACTTTGTGACTCTTTAATAGAAAGAAACTTCACATACAGATACTGGAATTTCACTCTAGCCACAGAAATATTTTCAAGCAAGCAACAAAACCGTGTCAGTAAATATTAGCTTTCACCGTCTGCCTCCTACCAACACCTTCATCAAACAACCTCTTATCAAGAATGATTTATATTGGATATTGTACTTCCTTATAGATGACAGTTTTGCATTTAACAGAAATACATATACACACACACACACACACACACACACACACACACACACATACATATACACACACACACACATAATATATATATATATATATATATATGTATGTGTGTGTGTGTGTATATACATAAGAGACTTATTTAAAAAGCATTAAAAATAGTAATGTTTCCAAACTTTTGACTGGTTCTGCATGTATGTATGTATGTATACATAAGTCTCTTATGCTCATCAAGGCTGCATTTATTGTATATATTATAATTTAGTTATGTGATGCAAAGCCAAATTTTCAACATCATTACTTCAGTGTCACGTGATCCTTCAGAAATAATTCTAATATGATGATTTGATACTCAGTTATTATCAATGTATTATCAATGTTGGTAACAGTTGTACTATGATTTCTATTTTAAATAAATGGTGTTGTTTTTCAACCTTTTATTCATCAAAGAATCATGAAAAAAGTATCTCAGGTTATAAAAAATGTTTCCAACATTGATAATAAATCAGCATATTAGAATGAATTCTGAGGGATCATGTGACACTGAAGACTGGAGTAATGATGCTGAAAATTCAGCTTTGATCACAAAAACAAATTATATTTTAAAGTATATTCAAACAGAAAACTATTATTTTAAATTGTAATAATAATATATAAACACAGACACACACACACACACATAAATACATACATACATATACACACACATATATATATATATATATATATATATATATATATATATACACACACACATACACATAACGTTACACATAACATTTGCAAGCAAATACCTGTATGTGCAACCTATTTACATGGTACATTTAAAAGAATACCATGGTACATGTTGGTACAATGGTGCTTTTTTGCTAAGGCAAAGCCACCGCAGTATTATAGTGGCATCAATGGGGATTTTATTTCTAAGGGCCATTATAAATAACCGAGCATTATATTGCATTCAAAGCTTGATCTAGGTGCCTAGTTTCGACCATCCTAACAAGCGGCCTTACATGTATTATGCAATGACGGACTACATAAGGAGAAATGTTTATTTAGGAGACATATTGTGACATCATTGACAACAAATCACCTGTGTCCCGGAACAAGGATGTGCACTTGTCTCTCCTATATACAATGATATCAAGACGCTAAATTCACTTAGACGACATCTCCATGGCAAATATTCAATGATATGCAAAATAAACAAAGAGCTACTCGTGTCACGTCGCGATATAATGTCGTTATCAACATATTATTTTGCGGGTTAAGGGTAGCTGGGCTGTTAGCCACCATGCTATCTCACATAACACCGTCCATAAACAAGCCTCCATTTTCCAGCCGACGCGATTTCACGTTCATTTAACGTCGTGTTATGCTCTTACCCGTCTCTTCGTTTGTTGTCATGTCGTTTTTTGTGTCGGACGGGCTGCAGGGGAATGTTGTCCGTCATTGTTGTCCGCAGTGGAGCAGGAGTCGCCCGCGCGCAGGGCGGAGGCTGTGATGGGTTGGGCTGTGCCGTGAAGCCAGCATGATGATGATGATGATGATGATGATGATGGGACGCTTCCAGATCAGCACCCTGGCATGTGTGTTTCAGCTAGTTGTTTATCATTACGCCTTCTTTTTTATTTAAAATTACTCAAACTATAGCTATAAGTCTGTGCTGACTGACATGCTTCTATACTTTTTTGTAGATTCAGCATATTAGTTGTGTGCCATATTGCCATTCCACACATATCCTATGTTTTTAGCTTAGATGAACTAATTTGACAAAAAATGTAAGCTAGACAAGTGTAACTTATATTAACACAGAAGTACAATATCCATAAACCACAGTGTCTTTAATAGTACCTTACAAAAACAATTCAGATATATGCACTGCATTATTTTATTTTTTTGCCTTTTTAAATTGTGAAGTGCCAGTACCATCAACAATACTGTTTTTGTAAGTGAAATAACATGATAAATTGTTTAGAGCATAAGAAACCAATGGGGAAAAAATATATTTTATGCATATATCATGCTATGTCCTCTGTGGTGGACACAAGGACAGTTGTTTTAAAAAATAAAAAGACAAAAAATGACACACAAAAATGTTTTCATTCACCTATACATTTTTAGGTTTCAGGATTTAAAAAAATTTGTATAAATATGATTTTCAACTATGTTATGAAAGATATAATAGAATGAATTGATATACCATTTTACTTTATGCAATACATAGGTAAAATTGCCATAAATGGGTAGTCACATTCGATTAAATGCATCTTTACACTGTATCTAATTTGCATATTAATGTGTTCTTGGAGCAACATGTGATGAAAAAAGAAATGTAATAATTGGCAACATTTTCATAATATGTAATATTTCATAGGAATATTGATATAGAATTCCATTCACTTGTGTCTCCCAGAATGCCTGATCAACATGATTTAAATCCTGGTGTCCTCTTCAGTGGACATGTATGAAATCAATGCCCTGCTTCCTAACAGAAAATCATATCTTGATTAGAAACCCCATAACATTTTCCTGAGATGTTGATTTATGACAAACAATTAGAAAATTAGTCAGATTTGAATTATACAAAATATGTCAATAAGAGTCAATTTTATCACTAAATTAATGTCAGAAGTTGTTGTCATGGTGAAACCTCCAAACATTTGGTATTTTGGTAACTGTGAAATGTATGGTGTCAGAAATTCATTAAAATATAATGTCCATTACAGTGGACAAAAGTCTATTCCTGGGTTCTAGGAGGATATGGTAATGATTCAGTACCACGTTAAAGTTCAGTATGATTTCAATGTGAATGATATTAAATATCAGTGTTCTATAAAAAAAAATGTAAAAATAAAATAAAAAGTTAACACCATGATACTGACACAGCACTTTTATAAAGCAATCCACCAGATGATAATGGAGACGGTCCTTTTAAATATCTGATACCATGACAATCGATTTTGCTCAGTTCACCTTATTAGCAAACAAATTACTTCCTACAGACAAGTTCTTATTTAGAGGAAATTACAATGGTAATAAAATGCATTTTCCTACATTACAATCAATTTAGACAAGTATCCCTCATATTGTATCTATTATCCACTTTGGTGTCCTCAAGTGTCTTTTTTCCGCATGTAATGTAATGTAATGTAATAATGACTGCATGTGGATTTAAACAACAACATTTTGGAAAAGTTATCCTTGGTTTTATTCTCAAAAATATCAGAACGGAAGGGAGAACAAACAAAAAGCAAACATTTACAAAAAGTCTACACTGTAAACAAGCCTAAAACAGACTCAACATTTGAACAATCGTACAGACATGACCCCATTTAACCAAGATCTGACACCACCTTTTTTTTACATCTAGGGAAAAAAAAAAAAGGCACAACTTGGTAAATGCATAATAGAAAGAGAATTTACAGGAGGAGTCTGCCTATTCTGAACAAGTGTTGTGCAAAGTGTCTGGCGATACATTCATTATATTACAGAAATCAGCAGGTTATGGGGGCACATTGCAACCATAACTCCAAACACAATGCAAAAAAAAAACAAAAAAAGACGACATCTAAATGAGGTAGAAATTTGACCAGCATAAAGTTATGTTTAGATACGCTGCGTGCATACACACAAAAGTCCATTCTTCACCAAGAATGCATGGCTACGATCTCTAAACATGTCCCCACAACAATCAATACACATTTGGGTAGTAAACCATGACTTTCCTGGAATAAGAATGACTGCTGACTCCTTCTGGGACGAGATATGCATGCCTGCTCAGCACATGGGTATAAAATGCATGGAAAACAGCAAATTTACAGAATTCTAAAACTCAGTGGATCCTAAAACGGCAGCAAGCAAGCAAATGATATCTGAATGGTGGGTCCAAGAAACAAAGTTCACAGAATAAATGGCAAAAGCTTGGTTTATATCAGATCTTAGCAGAATGAGGAAAAATAAAGTGCAAGGAATGATTAGGCATTTCAGTATTATACCGGCCTTTTTAACTCCTATCAAAGATCTCAAATGAAAGCGACTCAATGCAATATTTGATTAAGGACCACTGAAAGCAAGAAAACAATTCTCCAATTATATCACTTTCAAAATAAATGAATGGGCTACAGCTAAATGCAAAAATACAGCATATTTTGTTCTAAACAAAAGATGAAATCCAAAAGGCTTTTATTACAATCCTGTGGTGTCTTTTGTGATGGGGGAGAAAAAAAAAAAAAAAAAAAGAAAAAAAAAGGATGAAGAGAAAAGGGGAAATAAAACAATTCCAAGACAGGCACTTAGCGAAATTTTTGGTATTAAGCGCAGATAGAAACTATGAGAATAAAAAAATTCATAATAACTTAGTGAAATCCAGTTTCAAAACAAACATCTATACTATAACTACTCACTACTCAATGAAACTGTAGATTCAGTAGATTGTGTGGAATGGTCAATTCATTAAATTTTTCTAGGCATGAATTCCACAAACACATTTGCTGTATGGCATCTATGCCACGGATGTCATTTTGTGACTAATGAACTTTTAAATCGAACGCAACTAAGAACAGGACCATGAGAAGTCAAGCAGAGATGAACAAGATGTTAACTGTTAAAACACTGAGATCTCTGGTCACCTGTGGCAGAGATCCTCCTGAGGGTCATAGAGCTGAGCACAATGTAACTCAAAAGAGTGTCCTATCACTAATGAGACTGCTCCAGAATAAAGCTATTTCAAGTAAGACTTACATTCAACTTCTAGAAACAAAACTGACAAAATACCCGCATATATTAATAGAGAGAGAAAGAAAAGGGGAAGAAGAAAAAAACAAAAAACTACAGTAGTTAGATCAGATTCAATTAGAAGTAATCGCTAGCATGTAAGGGTCCAAAAAGGAAGGCATGGCCCGTTTTAGGGTATAGGCTCATTTAACAAGGGTATGTAAATTTGCAACTTCTTAAAAGCAATCTTACACACATGAATTGATTGTACCAACTAAGGACAGAATTAATAAATAGCCCAGTTCCTAACATCTCAGCAGGCTCAAAAGCACAACGCAGACTGTCGATTGGGAACATTTGTCTGTAGTCCTTTCACTTTCTAATTCACTTTACCCTCCTCCATAAAATGTGGAAACTTTGCTAGGCTTTCAGAGCCATTCTTTTCCATTTCTGCAACTGTGCCAGGGATGCCTGCTTGAGAGGACTCCATCTTGGTTATTCCCCCAGTAGAGCCCACTAAAGGACCTCCAGCAAGACTTCCTGGTAGAGGGATGCCGCCATTTTGGATGACTGAAATCTCATTGGTCTTCATGGTCAGCCCATTTGAGAAGGCAGCAGCGTACTGGTTCCACACCGATGGGTCGAAATTCATCGGTGGGGGAATCAAATCCTTTGGGGGAGGCAGCATGTCTGGTATCATCTTGGATTCGCTGCCCATGGCCATCAAAGCCATCGGGTTATCCAATGAGAGGCGCTGACCTCGCCTTGCTGTATTATTCCACATGTGCGTCCCAACATGCACCTGTAAAACATAAGAGTTCATGAGATTTACTGCGGTATACACGGGGCATTTGATATTCAATTAATTCACTTAAAAAGTCTAAAGTCAAAGCAAAAGACAGCGTTACCTTAAGGTTTCCCTTTGTTGTGAAAGCCCTGCCACAAATTGTGCACCCGAACGGCTTCTCGCCCGTGTGTGTACGTTCATGGATTTGCAGGGCACTGGCAGATGAAAAGTTTTTCCCACACATGTTGCAGAGATGTTGCTTGGTGGACCGACGGGGAGCATTAGAAGTAGAAGGAGGAGTAGAAGCTCCTTGAGGCAGCTGGGAGCTGTACAGGCTGTGGGCACCCATGGGAGTCTCAGGAGGGATCTGCATCTCCAGTTTGACTAGACTTGGAGGCACCCTCATGAACGGTAACTGACTAGAACCTAAGAGAGAACAAATTTATTAGTTTGGCAAAACATCAGTACCAAAGTTAAGCATGTTGAAATTAACAAAACGTACCATAGTCACCATTGGAGAAGGAGAAGCCCGGCTCCTCTTTGATGGGTTTTGGAGCAAAACTTGATGTCAAGTCCAGTGCTCCGTTGTTTTCACTAAAATCTTGAGGTGCATCAGAGTCTGGTCTGGATTTAACACCATCGTCTGGGTTTGTGTATTCTGGGGATTTTGACGGACCATTACCCAGGAGACCGTCTATAGGGGACAAAGAGTGAAAGGACACAGAATCTGACACACCCGGACTGCGGCCACTCTTGTAATCCGTTTCCCCAGACCCTGAAGGGGAATCTTTCAGCCCGCTATCGCTCTCTGAAGCAGTGCTGCTTTGCCGTTGAAGGTTCAGTGCAGAAGTAAGGCTCTTCATGTGGTTCTCCAGGGCAGCAATGCCTGTAAACATAGATGGTGGACCTTGGAGAGCCTGATCTTCTTTGCCGTTGGGCTGGGGCTCTGTAGAGTTGTTCAGCTTCTCCTGATTGTCCAAATCCAAGTCTTGTTCTTCCATACTCTCTTCATGCCCAGTGGAGTCAATGTTCTTATCCTCAGTTATACTAGCATCCAGTGCTTCAGGACTTTCAAACTGACTCTCTGGCAAAGGCGTGTTGGGAATCTGGCCGCCCATGTGCATACGAATATGCTGCTGGAGGACGACTGCGTTGGTGAACTTCTTATGACAAATTGGGCAAGAGTGTTGCATCTTAAGAGGAGTGTTGGCCCTATGAACGCCATAATGAGCTTTAAGGTTGCCCTTGGTGGAGAAAGCCCTGCCACAGATTTTGCATTTGTATGGTCGCTCACCAGTGTGTGTGCGGTAATGCATTTTGAGGGAACTTTGGCAGCTCAGCACTCGGTGGCAAATAACACATTCATTGGGGTCATTTGTCCTCTTGTCCAAGCCATCCACCATTTGCTGAAGTTTTGCAGTATCAGAGCCGTTTTCACCAGATAGACTGTTACCATTTAGGTGGTGGAATCCACCCAGCGCATCCAAGGAATCTTTGCTCTGATCCAGTCCCGCCATCTCCTGACCGAACATGCTAGAAGAAATGGATGCACCATCACTCCCAGATGAAGAAGGCCTCTGGGAGTAGATGTCCCCACCTACTGGAATATCAAATGAGGGCTTGAATGCTTGGAGCACTGGTGGATGGAGACTTGTCGAAGGAATCCCCAGCGCTGGTTTGGTGTCATTAAAATTATTTTCCTCCATGGGGGGCAAAGACATGCCATAAGGAATGCCATTGTGTGTTGGTATATTGTCCAGGTGTTCTGGTACAGGATGTGGATTCATCTTAATGTGTGGGTATTTTTCTTTGTGCCTCTGGAAATGCACTTTGAGGTTTCCTTTAGTTGTGAAACGGTTTCCACAGATGTTACATTTATAGGGCCTTTCGCCAGTGTGTGAGCGCAAGTGGATTTGTAGAGCGCTGTCATTTCCAAATGTTTTACCACAGAACTTGCATTTGTGCTTGAGCATGTGTTCGCCAGAGACCATTTTTGACTCCGGCATCACAGGGACCTTATTTTTCACTTTTTTAGAGGAATCCATGCTTGCTGCAAGGCTATTAAAGGGACTATGTAATCCCATGACCCCTGGAGATTGCGGAAGCAGCGCTGGAAGTCGGCTAGCTAAATCAGGGAGTCCTTTAATGTCTGCTTTTAAGGGCATTGAGCCCAAACCTCCAGCGAGGGATGTGGGGATGGTGGTGGATTGAGGTAGTTTTGCTTGCTTCAAGGCTTCCAAGGACAAGTTCTGGGAGCCCGTGCGTTTGCCAATGAGGGCAGCTGCAGCTGAGAGCTGCTGGGATAAATGTGCACCCAGTGCTTTCAGTGGATCCACAGCAGCGCCTACTGCAGAGTGGAGACTTTGAGGTGCCATCATTGCCACCTGGATTCGTATCTGCTCAGTTAGCTGAATCTGCTGCAGTTGCTGCTGCTGGAGACTGACCAGCTGCTCCAAGATCATGGGGATTGCAAGAAGGGCATCTTGGTGTGGTTGCGGGGGTGGAGACTTCTGATTGGCCGAATTGGATGAGTGTTGTGTTACAGCGACTTTGGTAGCAGGCATGGACTCAAGAGTCACATTAGAGTCTTGCATTTTGGAAGATGCCGAGTACCTCATGTCTGGACTGCCAGACACATCTTGATCGTGATTTGAGGGATCATCCTGGTTGAGCATGAGCTCTCCTTCCATCGTGTCATCAGACTCTGTGCTGTGCTTTGAATGCAAATTACTGGTAGACTTATCGCCGTGATCACCCAGGAAATTACCCGGAGAACGCTGGGAGAACACAGAGGGCACTTCACTCCGATCACCATCTTTCATGATCACTACCTGCTGACTCTTGGTGCAGTTTCTCTCATGTTCAAGAAACTCTGCCTCATCGAAGAACTCAGCGCAACATTTGTCGCAAACCCTCGTCTCCTCTGATCGTCGCCTCTTAGCCTCATTGCCATTTTCCTCACTTTGACCGCTGTGCAAGATCCCTGCAGGAAAAAAAAAGAAGAAAAAAAAGTTGAAGACATGAGTTATTTTTAATAATTCACTGTAAATAAGGAACACAATTATAATGTTAACAGTACTCCCTGCTAATTACAGTTTTACAGAGAAGTCTATTTCTATTTAGCATTTATACTCTGAAATCATGAATTAAGTGGCACATTTGGATTTGTTCATTTGCATAACAGATGCTTAACATTGAGAAACTCTTATTAGATAAACTCAAGTTGCTATTATAAGCAGTCACATACAACTTTTCAGTTATGCAGTCCTACCAGACGATGGCAGCATTTACAGCATGAAATCCAAAGCTTACTAGAAAATATTTACCAATAAAATGAGGTTAACCAGCACTTAAAAACTTCTCCTTCCCCCAACAGATTTTCCATCTCTCAATCAAACAAAATGCATATGGCTCATAAACACACAGCATATGCTTAACTGATGTTCAAGTAATTAACATACAAATGTTGTTAGGCAGTCCTAATACTGAATTATAAAAGAGTGCTGATAACAGTCTAAAAGGAGCCAGTCGGTAATTCGTATAGCAGAAAAAGCCAGGAAAATTAAATTAGGCTACAGCACCATTAGGGAGGTCCTTTTAACAGAGCCATTGTTAAATGCAAATTTCATCATCTCTCATGAATGGGAAAGACCACCTGTTAACATTCTGACAGCGAAACTGGACATGTTAATTGTTCACCAAACAACTTAAAGGGATAGTTCACCCAAAAATGAAAATGCTGTCATCATTTTCTCACCCTAAAGTTGTTCCAAACCTGTATGAATTTCTTTCTTCTGCTGAACACAAAAGATATTTTGTGCATTAACAAACAATTGATGGACCCATTTGACTTACTATACTATGATTTGGTTACCAACATTCTTCAAAATATCTTTTGTGTTCAGCAGAAGAAAGAAACTCATACAGGTTTGAACAACTTGGGGGTGAGTAAATGACAGAATTTTCCTTTTTGGGTGAACCATCCCTTTAAATGGTCATAAAAGTTGCATTGTTCTCAGAGCTAGTAGATAACAAAACGCCTCAAACCAACAGAAGTTTGATTTAAAAAATAATAATAATAAAAAAATTTTTTTAAAAAAAGTTTGATAAGAGGATCCACTTTCAAAAACTGGATAAAAAGCCATAGTCTTGATTGCATGTTAATTTTAAAAACCAGTGGAGGTACAATCAAACGCTAAAAGGACTTGATTTAAACAAATTGTGCCGAAAATTAATCGTTTAGGGTTGAACGGATAAATTGAACTGCACATTAAATCAGCTCACCACAAGAGGGCGTTTGATCAATGTACAATGGATACAATGTGTCTTTACTGATAGTGTTATACTGATTGTACCTTAACTGAGAGAGAATTCCACATGCAATATTGTACAACTCAACTGGCTGAGATTAAAGTCAACTTTAAACAAACAGAACAAATAAAGCCCAATCAGCCTCAGTCAACATACAATTAAACACATCTATACCATCTTTACTCTAAGAATAACCACATTTCGGTATGTCATGCAAGTTAGTCATGTAGATGTGGTTTACATTTACACCCCCATTGCAACACAACTTCATTTCCATCCCCCCATCCACATCTCCATATGCGACCAAAAGAAACTGTGGGGGATTTATTGCTTTGTGGTCAAGCATGTTCGCGACTCACATTTCATGCCGACCTGTTGAGCACCTTTGTTTAACAGTGGTCAGTGATACCAGTACGCCACATCAAATATTAAAACACATGAGCATAGTCTGAAATATACACGTACATCTATCAGCCAGTCATACAGCTGATCGAAGCAACAACCAAAAAAAAAAAAAAAACACAAACCATAGGCTATTTTTATATTTTATCCTTAGCATATTCTCTCAATAGCCAATCTGTAATGGACACCCATCAAAACGCAACACTAAATAAATACGAGAAAACAAGAAGCCGCTGACTCGCAGAATGTAAAACGCACAAAGTCGATAAATATTAGCGATTTAGTAAATACATTAGACTAGCAAAAAAAATAAATAAAATTAACCAACAAACTAAAGAAAAATAAATCAAACTACGCCTTTGCTTCACCTGAATTAAACCGCGTCGGTCGCCGAAGTTAGTTTACACATTTATGACGAATATGATGTATACAGCAACTTTTTAGTTGATTTGGCCATTCATAAAAGCAGTCAATTTAAAGGCTTGTGATCCCATTTACGCCGAAGTCCATAATTCAGATTATGAAATTAAACACATAACGTACAGTACACGAACTCAAAAATATAAACAAAGTTCCCACTACTTTTTGTCGCTTCAGACTTACCATTTTCTGTCGAAGCGGGCTCGTCTGAATTGATATGCTGTGGTTTGGACTGCTTGCGCCGCGACATGGTAACCTACAACCATCAGGGGCGAATAGTAAGACTATTTAGTCCCTCTCCTTTAGAAATTCTCCAGGTTGGGGGAAATTAGCCCCTCGAGTAGAAATGCGCATGTCAAAGTAATTATTATTATCAATAATGCATTGCGATTTATCATGCTCTTCTGACAGCTGATTGGCTCCGGTCCAAAGTGCTCGCGCATTATTCAAATGAGGCTTCATTGATGAGAAATGCAGAGTCGAGAGAAAGGGGGAGGAGATGTGTGTGTGTGTGTGTGTGTGTTAGAGAAAGAGAGAGAGAGAGATAGAGATAGAGAGAGGGAGGGAAGGAAAAACGCGCAAGCGGGGAGAATAATTTTAAAAGAACAATCTGATTCTTAATAAACTATTATGAATCTTAATGTCTGAATGATTTTATATTAAATTGTATTATTGTTTTAGATATTTATATGGATCTTTGGGTGTCTCATCACTTTAGGAATTTATATCCTATGTATTATTAAATCATAAAATTTCTGATTGTATTTTCAGTTTTTTACAATATCATATGGATCTTAATGTCAGAATGATTTTATATTTTACATTTATATTGTATCATTATTTTAGATATTTATATGGATCTTTGGGTGTCTCACTTTATGAATTAATATCCTAATATATATTTAGCTTGTGTTATATATTTTATATGTATAACATTTACATTTCTGATTATATTTTTATTATTTTTATTTTAATTTTTTCATATGTACATATTTCGAATAAAATGTGACAGACAAGTTGTTTTACACTTGATAATGTAGATGGATTTCCTCTATTCTAAATGAAGCCAACATTAACATTTATTTACAGTGTACATGAAGACAAATCTGGTCGTGCCTTTTCACTCTGTGATTTAAATATGGAAATTGCAACTGACATTAAGCCCTCATCACATTAAACACAAAGATCTGCCTGTCTCAGTGTACTGATAGTGTAATGTACAAATAAAGAGCAGACAAGTAAATATATGCAAATGTTAAAGGAGAAATGAGGAAAAAAACTGCAGTTGTTTAGTTCATTCAAATACAGTATGTAAAGCAATTGTCTCACCTTACGAGAAAACACATGGATATTAGTTAAGAAACAATATATTTATGACATTTATTGAAATATTTAATAACTTTAAAATATGATATTTACCTATACACACACACACATATATATATATATATATATATATATACTGTATATATATACTGTGTGTGTGTGTATATATATATATATATATATAGGCTATATAGTGCTAATCGATTAATCACATCTAACATAAAAGATTTTGTTTATATAATAAATGTGTGTATATAGGCTATTGTGTGTGTGTGTGTGTGTGTGTGTGTGTGTGTGTGTGTGTGTGTGTGTGTGTGTGTGTGTGTGTGTGTGTGTGTGTGTGTGTGTGTGTGAGAGAGAGTGAGTGTATAAATATACATATACACACACATACAATTTATATATAAATATGATAATATATTTATGCACAATATAAACAGATAATTTCATGTTAGTTGCGATTAATTGCGATTAATCGATTTGACGGCACTTTATATATATATATATATATATATATATATATATATATATATATATTTCTTTCTTTGTTCTATTGATTTGTTCTCATAACATAATGTTTGGAAATCACAATGTGCATATAAGAATTGTATTTCCATTCATAAAAATATGATGTTTTAGTTGCTTTTTTATCATTATTAAGGGTTGCTTAAACAAGTATGAAGTCAAAATGGCCGAAATATTTTAATGCAAGACACAATGTACTGAAAGAGTCTTTTTTTTTTTTATGATGTCACTCACTGCGTATGAAAATACGCCCTGGTCAGCAGTCTTTTGTTTGGGTCTGTTGGTTTTAGTCAGGATGTGTCATGGATGCCATAGATGTTTATTAGATAAGGCGGCGCAGGAGTCATTTGCTGTGTTTGCACACACTGGATAAATCTGCCTAAAAATTCTTCACTTAGATTTGAATGCAAATGGCTCTTATTTAACTCACACAACCAGCCTTTTAGAGCTCACGACGTGCATTATGCGCAGCTTTTCACTGTATGATCTCGGCACGTCAGATGTGTCAGTAACTGCTGTTAAAGCACGCACCAATTGCCACATCCTGTCCTGCCATGGACAGCTATGGTTTTGTAAATGTCCCGGCTCAGAATGAATGAGATTTTTTGAAACCCCCGCTTCCCTCCCGCCCCCTTTTTTCATAAGGCAATGTGAGAACGGCAAGTGCTTTGAGGGTGCGAAAGAATTTATAGCTTTTCTCAAAAGAAGATAGGCCGTCACCCCCCACCCCGTCTCACTGTCAGCAGCGTATGCCTTACACCGGAGGAGATTGATGCCCCTAAACTTAATGGAGGCCCTCAGTGACTTACGCGGACAGGAAGAACCAATATTTTCAATCCATTTCCCCAATTCAGACATGTAAGTGTTGTATCCATTAAAACCAACCGAGGGCTGAGGTCAAAGCAAGCACTGCATGTGACTCACTCATCTTACACTCATACAGTGTATACATACTCATACACTCATACATCTCGATGCTTCGGAGAGTTTAGAAATGGCCTAACACAATATTTTTCAATCAGTTTAGCATCAAGCTTTATTGTTGTCCTGCTAATTACAACCAGCCGTGTCATTTCACCAATAGCGCTGCTTCTAGATAAAGACAAGCCTTTAAAAATGGAGCGTCTGTCCATCAGGACACAAAGAGGACTCTATATATTTAGTAAAAACAAACGTCTATCACGCACGGACTGAAGGTGCAGAGAGGAGGGGTGTGCAGTCTAGACGCTTTATGACGGCAATAAGAAACTTCGCTTGGGTTCAGTGTTCCTGTTGTGCTCAAACTAAACAATTCTCACTTTGTAAGAAGCGAGTCATAAATCCAGGACGGTGGGAATGAGAAAACTCTCATCTTATATTTGTCCTCCTCTACGGATGGACAGATGGGGTTTTTGTTTCTTTTTGAGGTGCTTATGATGGGGTCTAGTGTTGAAGACAAAAGAAATAATGGCGTTTTGCATTAATGTAGGCCTAGCTGTATTTCAATGTGACAGCATTCAAAAACTATTTTTCCAAGACTGGAAAGGAAAAGTTATGGAAAGTAATAAAACCTTAAAAAGTCATGCATGTTCAGTTATTGTTTGAAAATGCTCTTTGTGAGTGCAAACTATAAAACATAATGGCGTTAACGCAACCAAATTGTTTAAAAATCCTTATCCTCAATGAGGAAAACATATACTAAAACTTTATAAAACTTGATAATATTTCTGAAAACCTTTTTACTTTTAAACAAGTATATGTATTTAGCAAAAGGAAAAGTAGTTTCAGTTTCAAACAGAAAACACATTCTTCTTTGGCATCATTTGGCATGAAGAACCTTTTACACAATAAAGAACCTTCTATGGAATGGAAAGGTTCCATGGTTCCATAATTATATATTTAGTGTTGACTTAACATTCATGGAACCTTTCCATTCCATATCCACCTTAAATTTTCAAGTACAATCAACTTGGATGTTCAAGTCATTTCAACTTAAAAAAAATGAGTTGAATCTTGTACAACTTAATTTATTTTGATGAATATGTAAAAACATACGTTGCCATAACTTACTGATCATATCATTTTTTACAGTGTTCTTTATAGTGGAAAATGTTCTTCTGATTGTTAAAATGTTCTTCACACTACCTTTTTTGAATGTAGACATTTTCCAAATGAATAGTGTGAAGTCCTTTTCTGCTGCATGTCATACACTATTGTTGCCCGTTGTTGTGCACTTGTGTACAGGTCTTGACCTCGACCTCTCCCTGTCCTTTGTTTTGAGAGACGATGAGATATTTGTTTGTGGATATCTGGTGATGTTTACTCTGAAAAGATTTAACCTTTGACAGTGGACATTTAAAGAGCTGACATAAAGGTATTGAAGGTATTGATAAGTGAAGTATTGAAGGAAAACTCCATCAGTTTGCGTGAATGAAGCCATGCACATCAGTGTTTAAAACGTTCGATTTCCCTCGTGCTGTCTGAAGATTCACACCGACGCTCTGGATTGATTAATGATACGTGGACTGATGGTTATGATTCTGGGATAAAGCTGGCAGAAACACGATGTCGATAATGTGATTGAATGATGAATGGTTCTGATCTTATTGTATATGCAGCTAACTTCTATAAGATGCAACAGCATGAACTAATTCTATTAAAATTTTTTAGTTATACTATGAGTGACCTTTCAGCATACATTTTATGACTTACTTGTGTGTGTATGGGTAATTCTACAAAATGTGTGCCATTTGTCTCTCTCTATATACAGTGCATATATATAAATATCTTTAAAACACTTAAATTTATAACATTTTCAAAATATTACTTTTTAAAAAACTTTATTTCCTTGTCCTTTTTTGTTATTTATATATATTGTTTGAATCAAACTATAGACTAAACTTAAATATATGTATATTTCATTGTTTACATTTTCAGAATTCCAATTAAAATTCATAAATATATTCATATTTTATTTTATTTCATAATATAATTTTTTTTTTTACTGACTGGACAAAATGCATGCATAATATATATATATATATATATATATTTATATATATTAGTATGTATTTCAAACAATATATATATATTCTCAATTTTATATGTATTCTCAATATATATATTCTCAATATTATTAATATGTATGTATTTCAAACAATATATATATATATATATATATATATATATATCATATATCATATATCATATATCATATGTATGCATTACAAACAATATATATGTATTATTAAACATTTAAATAAAATAAATCATAATAGCATCATATTTTTGGTAAGTGAATTCAAAGGCAAGCCAATGCCTTTATCACTAATATATATATATATATATATTTTATTTTTTATTTTTTATGCATGCATACTGTATATATATTTGTCAAGAGGGAATCATCTTAAAATATCATTAAAGCTTCTTCTTTCATTATTAAATATTCTTTCCAATAACAAGCTTGTAAAATGTTTGACCTTGGGTGTCACTGTCAAGTAATACTGTAAAGCTGTCAATATGTTACAATTTAACTTGAGAAACCTTTTGGGTGATGGAAAAGAACCCCGTTTGATATTTCTGTACTCAGCCTTGTGTGTTTTTTCAGATGGCCTCTATAAAAAGTTCTTCTGATGGTATCAGGGCTAATAGCTACTGGACAGCAGCAGGGTGACGCTTGAAGTGCACTTGTAAACCGAACACATGTTCCCTGCGTCTGCGTAAAGCATGAAACACAAAGACCAATCAGACGCTGCAGTAATTTTTCACATCACTGTGTGCCACGTCGGTTTCTGGAAAGTGATCAAAACCAAAAAGTCACTGAGAAAAGACAATCAACCTGGATGTTTTTCAAAAAGAGAGAAAGAACGTCGGTAACACTTTACTTAAAGCCTTTTTGCATAATGCATTATGAAAGTATTTTTAATGCATTAATTATGCCTTGTAATGGACCTCATTATGCATTGTGTGGTCTCATGAATAATTGTAACCACAGTTATATGCATCTATTCATTGAACACACCTTTAGAAAGTATCATGCATTAAAACACGTGACAAGCAACCAATTAGGTGCTGCAAATATTATAATGCAAAAGGTTTATTATAAAAATATATTATGCATTATATAAGTAAGGTGTTACCAGAAATTCTTTTAAAATATTGTTTTTTATTACAGAAATATACAGTTTTGCATGCCATGTGCTTGTCTTGGCACCTCCAATACAACTGTGGCGAAGCAGCTGCTGGCAAGGCTGAGTCTCTGAGCTGATGGTTGGCGTGCCAGCTGGTGATCAACATCAAACCAACAGGAACATCTCATCACTCAAAACGCTCGGCCAGATTAAAATGAATCATAAGGCAAAAAAAATAAATAAAAAAAATCACAAAATCAAACAAGCGCTTTAAGCAACTCTTAATGTGCAAAGCGCTCAAGTTTCTACACACTGGAATGATTCGACCCTAAAAATAATTTGTTTAGCTCTCCTCAAAGGATTAAACATACAAATAAAGAAATGGAAAATAGATTGATTTAAATAAATGGCTTGTACGATTCATTTGTTGCTCTCTCTGAGAACATGGCTTTTGTTTCTGTAAACAATTTCATCAAGGGGTGAACCTTGTTTCTTTATGTTGTGACTTCAGACTTCATTCGGCATTTATCTTCATCTGTTTTGTAACTAAACTCTCTTTGTGCGAGAGATTATGAAAGGAAGGACTCAAACCTCATATTTATATGTTTAGATAATTGCAGACATAACATAATGGATGAAAGCATGATGTGGAGGGAGATGAATATGTTTACAAAATAGCTTTTAGGTGGCCAATTAACAGCATGTATTTCTCCGCATGAGCTGTTCTCATACAATCTACTTAATTATTATTGATTGATATATTGCCCATCCCATGGATGAAAACAATAAAAAGACCCTTAAAAAAAAAATACATTGAGAACATCGATAAAGCGTCAGAATAATATTTTTGTTTTTCCCATTATCTTTTATTTGCAGTTTTCTCCGTACAAATAGGCCTAAGACCAAATAAACAAATAAAACATTTCATTATATATATATATATATATATACACACACACACACACACACACACACACCCAAAGCACATTAAACCTTCAAAAACATACTTGACATTGAAGTATCACTGTAAAAAATGATTTCGCAGTTCTTTTGTTTCAATGTAATTTTTTATGTTGGCGCAACGTGAAGTTTCTGAATTTGTTCATTCAACTTGACATGTTAAGTTTTCACTGTATCAACTAGTTTGTATGTTGACTTTCTTCTGTTGAACGTATGGGTAATCAAACAGTTGAAGGGTCCCATTGACTTCTAGTATGAAGAAAAATACTATGGAAGTCAATGATCACTATCAATCGTTTGATTACAGACATTCTTCAAAATATCTTCTTTTGTGTTCAACAGAAGAGAGAAACTAATGCAGGTTTGGACCAACTTGAGGGTGAGTAAATGATGACAGAATTAACATTTTTGGGTGAACTGTCCCTTTAATGAGAGCATTTGCTGCCTCAACTTAAAAACATATGTTGACTCAATTCAATATCAATATAACGTTCTCAACATTTATCACGAGATCTCTTAAAGCGTGAAGCAGAGAGAAGACTTTCGTCGGCCATGATGGAGAGCTTATCGGCAAAAGATTGAATCCTTTCACCATCGTCAAATTTGGTAAGTAAATATTTGTTTATGGTGTAAAAATTTTAAAATGACATGATACCTCATGCAATTTTCACTAATATAGAGAGTTATAGACATAGATAGATATAGATTTAGACAGTATATCAAGACCAACAATAAATAAATATAGACTATCTTTAAATTTTTTTTTGGCACACAAACTGATATATATATTTATATAAACCTTCAAAAACATACTTGACATTGAAGTATCAGGTTGATACCACCTGACTTTTCCTGACCTTATGAGAACTGATATTGAGATGAGAACTCATATTTCAGCTTAATAACATCCATCAAATGTCCTCCAAGAAAAATGTTATATTACTTCTGTTTGGGGTCACAGAGTCCTGCCAAATGCCCGGTACAATTTGTTTTATTATATCTTCCTCCAGTGTGTTTTTGCAGAGGTCAAACTGACCCCAAAAATAAACAACATACTATATTGGACAACAGTGACATTTTGAATATAAATCTTGAACAATATCTGCCTAGGGTTTTGACTAGAGGAACATATTATATTATTTAAAAAATATATATTATAAGTTGGATATTATTTTTATAGGCAACTATAATATATAGTCAACTATATATATATATATAACTATATATAGGCAACTATAATATATATATATATATATATATATATATATATATATATATATATATAAAACTATATATAGGCAACTATAATATATATATATAACTATATATAGGCAACTATATATATATATATATATATATATATATATATATATATATATATATATATATATATATATATAAAACTACATATAAAACTATATATATATATAAAGAATTGATTCACTATGAAACTTGCATATGTTAAAACAAATTTTTTGAGCACTTCTTTTTTTCTTAATTTATTGACAAGTGAATTCCCCCAAAGTAATGAAATGCTGAGTATATGACTGGCAATAACACTAAGACAAAGCTGCAATGTCCACATGAATGTCTCACAGGAAGTCCTCAGAGAGATGCGACCCTTTTAAGATAACAAGTAAACTGCTTATTGGTCTGAGACAATCACAGGGGAGGCGGGGGTGGGGACGGGACGGGACGGGACGGGACAAATTACACTCAGTAGCATGTCTCAAACTAGTTTACGCTGGCTTGTTGAATGTGATGCTGGAAATGTATGTGTGAGTGACAAGAATAGAGCTGATTCTAAACGTATATGTAATATAATATCTCAATTAAAGTGTTTCAGGAATTAGATTAAATGGAGAGCAAATCGAGATTTTCACCTTTTAATTTTCATACTTTTCTTACAGGGAAAAATATCCCCCAAAAAATAAGAGATCTCAATAATGTCTCAAAGTGTGCTCAGATCTGCCAAGATACAAAAAGTGCAAACATAATTCAGAGATCCGAATATGAAACTTTTGGAGATTTATTATTATTATTATTATTTTAGGACACTCTTAAAAATAAAGGTCTGCATTGAAGGTTCCATAAATAACCTTTAACATCCATGGGACATTTCCATTGCACAAAAGGTTCAGGTTATTTAGAATATTTCAAATTTTGTTTTCCACACTATAAGAAAAAAAAAAAAATATGTTTAAAAAAAAAACTTTGGACGTTAATGTATACAGTATATATACACATACACAAGGGACAAAGCTATTAAAAATATATATTTCTTATATATATTAAACTATATTTCTTTATTTCATGTAAAAAAAAAAATCAGTCCTTTATAGCACAAAAATGCTGACTGTATATATGATGTGGTGCAACAATATTTACTTCAAAACATTTTTATATCTTCAACTTTACAACATTCAACTTCAGAACACTTTAATATAACGGTTAATAAAATAATTGAAAGAAATGTTTAATTTAAGAATCCATTTGTATCTCTGTTCATTCTAAAATCTTTTAGGCATATAGACAAAAACACAAATGAGATGATGTTGACATACAGTATAAGCATTTAGATCTTTAAAATTAATATGGAGATTAATAACAGCTCAGATAATTTTATACACTCTTAAAAAGAAAGGGGTGTTTTCTCACAGTGCCACAGAAAAAACATGATTGGTTCCTCAAAGAACCAATATATATATATATATATATATATATATATATATATATATATATATATATATATATATATATATATATTTAAGCAAGGACATATTAAATTAATCAAAAGTGACAGTAAAACATTTATAATGTTAAAAAATATTCTGTTTTAAATAAATGCAGTTCTTTTGAACTTTCTATTCATCATAGAATCCTGAAAAGAAATGAATCACGGTTTGTACAAAAATATGAAGCAGCACAACTGTTTTCAACATTGATAAATAATAAGAAATGTTTCTTGAAAATTCATAAAGAAAGAAAGAGAGAGAGAGAGAGAGAGAGAGAGAGAGAGAGAGAGAGAGAGAGAGAGAAGGAAAAATGAGCTACTGAATCTCACACCAACTTTTAAAAGCGTGTGTGAGGAGATGAGGGGGAGACGCATCTGGATTCCACACATGGCTGTAATTTAATGGAGAATTGCCCATTGGTTCCTGTGCAGAGGTAAACAGAGTGATGGGCCTGCTTTTGTTATTGCCAGAGTATGACAACTGCTTCCATCAACAAACAATAAAAGTGTGAGGGGGAGAGAGGGCCACACAGTCAACAGAGACCCCTGCCGAGGACACTTCTCACCATAAACTCCCCCATCACACATCCTAATGAAGGCAAACACTCGCTGGAAGAAGATTACGGATATCCAGACAGTAAAAAACATCAGTGGCAGCATTCGAGGAAATAAAACTTGCGTTCAAATTTGGACTATATATATATATATATATATATATATATATATATATATATACACACACACACAAATATATTAGTGCTGTAAAATCGATTAAGCGCGATTAATCGCATCTAACAAAAAAATTTGTTTATATGTTTGTATGTATATACATAAATAAATAAATCTAAACCTAAATAAAATTCCAAGATTTCAGACCAAATGTTGGTTTATAGATATTGATAAACTTATATTTCCCGTAAACTACACACACACACACACACACACGCACGCACGCACGCACGCACGCACGCACGCACGCACACACTATATAAACACAAACTTTTATGTCAGATGCGATTAATTGATTTGACAGCCCAATATGTATCTAAAATATCAATTTTTAGTAGGCCTATATATATAATATATATACAGACAGTGCTAAAAACAAAGCATTTTTTATAAAAAGAATACATTTCTATATTTTATAAAATAAAACCATATCATGCACCTTTTGATTTTATTCATTGTTTATATAGAGTATGTAGTATATATAGTAGTGTTTGTATACTGTATAATACACACACATTTTTTTTTTACAGAAAGTGCATAATATAGCATTTTACAGTATATAAAAACTACTTAAATGAATTTTCATTAATGTGTGATTTATGTATGCATCAGAAGTTTCTAGTACACTTATTAAAAAACAAAAAATAAACACATGAGACCATTGTTGATTAGCATTATCAGATAATGTGTCTTTGATGAGAAGAACTTGATGAGCTCATATACTGAGATCTTTTAATTAAATCTGAGCAGAGTTTGAGACATCTGTGATTTCTTTGGATATCTATAAAAGAAAAGAAAAGCAAACACGTGACTGTATTAGGAGATGTTAAAGAGATTTCATCTGTGATACGTCTTCTATATCTCTCATAGCTGAGAGGTCTTGGTCTTCTGGAGTTATGAGATGGATATGGGAGGGGAGGAGAATGAAAAGCGATTGAGATACACAAGGGTCCTGCCGTCACCGCCATGCTGTGAAACAACAGGAGGTCAATTCTTCAAATCTCAGACGCAATCTCAAGAACAGGGCTATAAACATTTACCAGGCGGGAGACACCCTGTGTCTAAACTTATATGCTAATGACCACACACACCTTCACTGAATACAGCATACAGAGACAGATAAAGCATCTTTAGATACTATAGACCATTGAAATCCTATATATGTGTGCGTATATATATATATAACAAAATTTTGGCAAAATAGATTTTTTAATTCTATACTGCACACATTCACACATATTATAAATCATATTATTGAATGTGTCTTTTTATAATCTGCTTAATTTTGTGTGTGTATATATATATATATATATATATATATATTAGGGGTTAAATGGTACACAAACATGATGGTTCGGTACATACCTCGGAATTGAAGTCACGGTTCGGTACAGCAGGGAGAGAAAACTAAACACAAAATTACTTATTTTTTCTCTCTTTTAAATTTTTTTTTTAACTGTTTTAAAAAAAAATTGTATATGTGTTTAATTAAATTATATTATAATTAATTTTCTTAACGATATGAAAATCTATCTTAGCTAATGCTGTAAACAACAGGGAGCCCTTAATTACACATACAATAATATTAAAGGTTATAATTAACAACCGGAATCCAAATTATTAAATTCAGTTGTTATTTATTTTAACATATAATAATCAACCCAAAAAAAAAACAACCAAAAAAAACCAACAACCTTGTTTTGTAAATTGCACAGATTTGCATAATTCTAAAGTCAATTTTCTACTCCAATTTATTTTTGAAATATAATCATTTACAATCAGTGGCATTCATAACTTATTTTCATGACAAATGTATTTAAACATACATTAAATAATCAATGTATTTATTTACATTAAATAAATGTAAATAAATACCCCCCCCCACCCACCCACATGCACACACTCTCAAATGAAAAACAAACATTTATCAATATTCTGTTGAATACCTGCAGTAAGTCACGGGGACACACAGTGCACAAATGACCCTGTTTCCTGACAGTGACCTGACATCTGTGTCACTATAGAGCATGCTGTCAGAGTGACTTACAAGAAGCTGTTTTGTAACAATTAATTAAGCAGATTATAAAAGACACATGTCCAATAATAAGACTAACCCAATATGAACAAGAATCAATACAACTGCAAAAGCCAATGCTGCTGTGATTTTCCCTGGGAATCAAACCCATTACCTTAGTGTTGGCGGCTCCATGCTACGCCGTTTGACCTGAATTAACACAAAACATTTGAAAATGAGTTAAATATGCAAATTTGCATATTCACTGACATGTGATTTGAGGGTTAAAAGAAGGCAATGACCAGATGGAATACACATGTTTAGTGTTCGTTTGCACATGCAGACAAACATTTACGTGTGGTTTTTAGCATGGTTGTGTTATTGTTATTATCATTGCTGGCAACTTGATTTGACAATACAAGTAGCAACATTGTGTTGCAGTTCAAACAACATCAAGATGCTCCGGTCCTTTGCTTGTGTTTTATAAAAATTAAACAAACGCGTCTCTCAAATTGTTCAAATTTCCAAAAAAACAAATACCGCTTTCTATCAAAAGCAGCTTCTTTGATGCTTCTGTAAACAAAAGGAGAAATTAGAAAACAGATCATTATGAAAGCGTTTTATTACTATCAGCTGCTTGCATGCACACTGGAAGCCTTTGAAGTCGATACATATACTGTAAAATCAATTACAAACAAGACTGATTGTCAACAAGAAGTGCAGTCTTTTGATCAAAACAATTTACACTTGCAAACACTTTTGATGAATCTGATTTATTAAAATATACAAATAATCAACACGTTTGTCCACGGGCTCTACAGATGACTCAAGTCTCTCATTAAGCTCTGCTTGAGAATGGATATATCATTACTCCGTTTGTTTGAACTCACAAACATAAAGCCATTGAGGAGCACAGCTAACTACAGTGTGGTGTGACTCTCAGACCTCGCCTCAGGCACACTGTATAGTTTCAGCCAGAGCAAGAGTGGATTTGACTTTTTGACCAATGTTTAAGTGCAATGCCACCGGCAAAAGGGTGGAAAACGTGCACATAGTTTAAAGAGCGCTCAACCTGCAATTGTTGCTGCTGATATTACAAGTTACTCGCCTTTTAGCTGATGCTTTTCACCAGTACACTGAAGTACACTAATTGTAGGGCCAGTTCGTCTGAAGTAACGCAGGATTACGTATTTGCCCAAGGGCTCAATGAGATTCTGACATCTGTAGCTCCTCGCTTCTGGCTTAAACCCTTCTGAGGACTAAAACTATTACTTGTTTGGATATCCAGATTCTTTAACAATTTGTCAGTCATATTGAAGGCCAATAAAATGACTTTTTATTGAAATTAAAATTGGTTGTATAATGTCGTACCGGTTAGCAGTAATTACCATGTGCCAAGTGCCAAATGCAAGTAAAAGTTGGACTTTAACTCTTTTTTTGTAATTACAATATACAGCAAAGATGGATTAAATTGATCAAAAATGACAGTAATGACTTCTGTTTCAAATAATTTCTGTTTGTTTTGAACTTGTTCGAACAAAATGCATCGCGGTTTCCATAAGAACTAAGCGCCACAACTGTTTTCAACATTGATAATAAGCTGAAATGTTTCTTGAGCAGCAAATCAGCTTAACTTGATGATTTCTGAAGGATCATGTGACACTGAAGACGCGAGTAATGATGCTGAAAATTCAGGAATAAATTACAATTTAAAATGGATTAATATTGAAAACAGGTATTTTTTAAATTGTAATAATATTTACGATCAAAAATAATCAAATAAATACAGCCTTGGTGAGCATAAGAGACTTTAATTTTTCTTCATTTTTAAAAATCTTACTGACAAAACTCAAACAATACAAACAATCTGATCAGAAATACTGCAGTGCATCTTTTGCTTTTGTTGTTATAAAATAATAAAAAGTGTGGTGACACATTATTGATACTATGTCAACATTATACATCATATTTGGACATTGTATAAATTCTATATAAAAAATAAAAAAAAAAATATTTAAAAGTAAAAAAAAAAAGAATTCTCTCAATCTACATGCAATTTTCAGATGTGGCAAAAAAGTTAATTTGATCATGCCTGTAACCTTGGATTTCTTTATTTTTTTTATAATATGTGTTTTGTAATAAGCAAGGAGAAATACAAAGTTCTGTCATGAAACTCAAAATGGCGCAGGCTTTACCCAAAATTGCCCGTCTTAGCGACACAGTGAGTTATGTTTTAAAGGAACACGCCGACTTTTTGGGACTTTAGCTTATTCACCGTATCCCCCAGAGTTAGATAAGTCCATACATAACCCTTCTCATCTCCGTGCGTGCCGTAACTCTGTCTAGCTTAGCACAAAGACTGGAGGTAAACGGCTCCAGCTAGCATACTGCTCCCAATAAGTGACAAAATAACGCCAACGTTTTCCTATTTACATGTTGTGATTTGTATAGTCACAGCGTGTACAAATAACAAGGTCACATGAGACACAGCCATGCATCTTCTAACCATACACATACTGGGAACTATATTCTCAGAGGGCGAAGCACTGCTACTTCTGCGGAGTGAATGTAAACAGTTGAGAATGAAAACACATATGAGCAGTATGTGTATAGTATTTTAATGTTGATCTAGCTTACTGCTAGTCTCATACAGTTAAACTAACACATCCCATTATAACTTTCAACACACTCAAATGCAGTTTAGTATGATAGTGTAGACCAAGTGAAACAACGCTGCGTTACCTCACAAGTTTAGTTCGTCAAATAAACTAGCATGTGTGAGAATTATTCTGCGCTTGCGGGGAGTTCGGTAGAATGAAATGTCCTTATTCCTTTATATCCACGGGACTCGCGTGTGGCGCTGATATCTGTCTCTCATTAGCAATCGCGCCCTGCTTCATACCACAGTCATGGTAAAAAACATCAATGTTTTCACTCATCCATAAACATTATTAGATCCTTCGGCATGACGACAAGTTCCATAATTCCGCTTATGCGTCATCAACCTACGCCTTTATTATTGTAAGAGGTTAGCGACCCCTAGCGGCGAAAAATAAATAAATACATACATATTGTAGCTTTAACCCAATCTGCTTGCAGTTAAATCATTCTCTATAGGGCACAGCTGATTGGTTCCCGCTGTGTTGGTAGCCAATGAGCTCGCTGCTCAACACTCACATTCTTGCCTATTGTTTGTGTTTTCAGAAACCCTTCAGCTTCACCTGTACAGGGGTGCGTTTCCCGAACAACGACGTAACTCGCTGCTTAACTACCATAGTACGATGCGTCGTTGAAGAAATCAACTAGCTAGTCACGACTGTTTCCCGAAACTGTACTATCGCAAAGTGGTCGTTCAACCACGTGTTGGAGTAATAACTTATTTTAATGAATCTGTTTGAGATCGAATTAACGCTAGATGTTTTTCTATAAATTACAGACATGGCATCTGAGGACTATTTCTCATTTTTCTCAGTTATTTTGCTTTATTTCCAGATTCAATCATAGGCTCATTCTACACTCTCTCGCACATGCGCACTCTTCAAAAACGGTGCTTTAAATCTCGATAAACTGAAAGACGTAAATGACATTTGAATGTATTCTAAATAAAAGACACAGGAAATGGTATTGGAATGTCAGCTTGCTTATTTTGCTCAAGATAAGGATTTATTAAGTCCACATGTCATGCAAACTAGAAACTATGCTTCCAACCACAGGTCGAGAGCTGTCGTTCCAACTACACAACTGTGCGATGCTGTTTGCGAATGTTCGTTAGAATGATAGTTTCTGGAAACACCGGCTTGTTGAGCTATGCTGATAACGACGAAACTTGCGAACATAGTTGGCTAACGATGCTTTTGGGAAACGCACCCCAGATCTGCTACGGGTAATTCATGTACGCTATATTGTACAGCAGCAACGTGTCTTACTTGCTCACACAGCGTGTGTATTGGCAGTGGCAAGTCCCGTACTTGCTCAGCAGCAGCAGTAGTGTAGCAGATCTATACCAGTTGTGTGACAGAAATATTACTCGCAGTATTTCAAACATTTGCAAACCTCAAGTACCAAAACCACCTTTCTTACAAATCTCACATAAAACCGATTTAATCTACGAGTGAATGAACATAATCTGACGGCACAGGGCACTTATTGTCCAGCAGCTCAAAGACAGACCAACACCTGGCCGGACACTTTACAACTGCCTTTGACACGGACAGCTTTGGTCTCAGGGACAATAGTCTTTTTGTCATATAAAAAGAAAATCTGCGTCCATTACAAGCACAAGCGCTGACCTCCTCCAGACACGTGCAGACTGTTCTAGGATACACTAGATATGATGGACAACATTTTTACCAAAACCGCTCTTGGATTCCAATAACAAGTGCCAGCGCTGAGACATTTTATAAGCTGTAAACAACTTAGAGCATCGTTTTCACCTGAACGAGAACATCATAAAATATTCTGTTCGCTTTATGCTCTTAATGATAATCAAACAAACTGTGTGCTGCTAAATAAAACTCTGTTTTGCACCTTGTACATGAAAGCTCGGAGCCCTGTTAGCTTTCATCCACGCCGTTCTGTTTGTTGTTCTGCTTCTATCATCTTTGTCAATAAGAGCTATGATCTCGCATTAGCATGCGACCGGCGAAGGGAAATGGATAAAAGTGGCGTAGCGTCGCCATGGCGACCACATAAATGGCTCTGAGGCCGAACAATGGACAGCTCTACAGGCCCGGGTCCTGAGAGCCCCTTTCTTCACCATCAACATCTGTTGCCTCACATTCAGAATTATGGGATGTTCTGCCGATTATGTTTTTTTTTTTTTGGTGCCGCCGCCCTCTTTGAAAACCGGCAGACGGAGGAACACACGAGTCTGCTGTGGAAATCAGCCAACTTCTGTTTTACAAAAAAACACCCTTGGCTCACAGATTTTGGGCTGTTTAGTAAAAACATCATCAGTCTCGTTCAGGTCAGTGAGACCACCGAACAAACGAAGAGGACGGGACAAGGGTGAGGATTGTTAGAAAAGATGACAAAAAAAGATGATTAAAAAAGATGATTTTTATCATTATCTTTTTCAAAAAAGTTTTCAAACATATTATCAAGATTATCAAAAATGTATATATTTTTTTAATTATCCAACACACAAGAGTGTTTTAAAGAAAAACACCTGACAACTGTCTTGAAATACAACATCTGAACAATGTCTTGAGGTGTGGTGACCTAATGAAATAATTGACTGTAGTCCGTTGAAATATTAGAAAAATAATGCACACCCACTTTTTTTCTAATAATTCAACGGCCCGTCATTAATTACTCCTTACATGAATTTTAGGAGAAACAGAGATGATTGTACTGAAAGGGGACATATCATGCCCTTTTACAAACTCTTCATTTTGTTTTCGGTGTCACTGTCTACTAGAATAGGTTTTCATGCTTGAATGTTCAAAAAATACATTATATTTTACATATTTGTGTTTTGGAAATGTCCCACCCCTTACCATAACCACGAGTTTCGACTAACTAACTACCTAACTAACTCAACTAGGCCCCGCCCCGGCCCTTTATTTTGAGTATGCCTTAAGCGTGAATAATTTAAATGAGGAATATTGTGACATATTTTCCACATATTTGACATTGTTGCAGCACCTCTCTTCCCAGTCTGTCAGTAACACTCTGTTTAGTCTCTATGAAGCCCCTCCTTCTGAAAAGCACTGTGCTCTGATTGGTCGGTTATGATTGGTCAACCGCTTTGATTGTGTTTTGGAAATGTCCCACCCCTAACCATAACCGCGAGTTTCAACACGCTACAAACTAACTCAACCAGGCCTCGTCCCTTTATTTTGCGTATTAATAATTTAAATGCGGAATATTGTGACGTGTTCGTTCCTGGAAGAAAACTCAAGACTACAATGGCGGTTCATAAACAGTTACTGATATACAGATTAACTCCCGCTGGAGGGACTTTGTGCTTTAACTTTGCAGACCTTTTTCACGCTCAAACAGCGACATCACACAATAAAAAAAGTTGCAAATATACAAAAGCATAATAGGACCCCTTTAAGCAGATCATAACCGTGACCTCTATGTCACCTGATCAACCTCTGAGCACTAAAACGTTCCTCTGGGATGTTCTGCCTAATGCAGCATCTCCATCAGGCCTTGCTGAAGTTATAAATGGTAGCAGCACTAGGCAACCGCAGGGGTTGTGAACAGGGTAAAATTACAATATGCAAACAGTGTGGCTGCGGTCTGTGGCCGTGTGTCTAACCTCAGTTTACCTGCTAGTGTATCACTGGGGATGTTTATGTACCACAGGAAATCCAACCCACTTCAGCGGTCAGCAGGGTTTAAGCAATCGCACTGACCACAACATCACATCGAAGGCTTTTAGACCTATTGTTTTTGGGATGCAAGCCGGTCGACGTGCAGATGTGGAAGTGATGCATGGAAACATGTTCGAACGGATTAGGTGTCTACGCATTATCTGCCGTTTTTCATGTGTAAATGAAATGTGAATGTGACATTTCTAGCAACAGGTCTTTGATGTGACATTTCTAGCAACAGGTTTTTGATGTGACCATATGAGATGAGAATCACAGCAACAATGACCTGTAGCCACGGTCAATTCAACAGCAGTGACTGAAGCTTTTGTCCTGGTGCCATCCAGCTGGACAACGGCTTATATAAGAGAGAGAGAAACACTCAAAAAAAGGGGAGATACAAAAAGTCAGAGAGAAAGAGATACACAAAGATGGACTGGGAGGGGAGATCAGATGTGAACGTTCACTCCTGTGAAGCAGCAGGGAACCGCAAAAAGTACATTTAACACCTGCTTACGCTTCTTACGCCACAGTGCAGGTTTAAAGTCTTTCTACACTGCTTTACTTCAATCAAAATGTTCAATAAAAGTCAGGAAAACATGAAGCGCCTGAAGCACCGTGCTGGTTGACCATCATTTAGGCTGGTCCACAAAAATACAAGCTTTGCATTTCTGCTTTAAAACTCTAATACCATTGCTCCTTAGACGTCCATTGTAAGTACATAACTGTGATGAATTTTGCTGTCAAAAGAACTGTACTGTAATATATATATCTATATATATCTATATCTATATATATATAATATAATAATAATATAATAATTGTTATAATATATTATAATATAATTTTACACACACACACAGTAAAATTATTAGTAGTAGTACAATTTAATATTATAGGATTTTATATATTTTATTTTACAGTACCATTAATAATATGTGTACTAATAATATTTATTTTTTAATAAACTCCAGTAGTGAAAATTAAGACAAATTACTATTGTAATATTACTATTTTACAGTAAAATAAAATATAATAACCTACAATAATTAGGTTATCATTATTGTCAATATTATTACTGCTTTAAAAGAATGTGTACAACAGCAAAAGAACAATCAAAAAGAAAAAAATTATATTAAAAATAGTAATAATAACAATATATATATAAAAAAGAATTTTATAATATTAATTATTTTTCTTTTGCAGTGCAGTAGGAATATTACAATAGTACTTTGTTTTAATTTCTTAAGAAAATAATAATAAATATTACTAATAAATACAAATAAATAAATAATAATTTATTATTGTTTTATTAAAGCAATTTGTTTTGAAAATGAGACAAATTACTATTGTAAAATTCCTATTGTACTGCAAAATAAAAGAAAAAAATAAATCCTAAAATAAGATTTTTTTATTTTATAATATGAAAAATTTATTAATAAATATGTATAATACATATTTATTATCATTATTAACTCTAATTATGAAATTTAAAATACACACACACAAAAAAAAAAAACACCCTATAATAATAACTATTTATTTCATATTATTATAACTATTATTATTACCCTTCAGGTGTACATTTTTGGGGGCAGAAGAGAATCGGCAAAACATTGATTTGGAGACAAAAGCCCTTTGTGACCTCTGAAGCTCGATGAATGGTGCCAAACTTGCACACTTCACTTTTAATCTGTATTTAACCCAGAATGTTCCTTTACCAACCAGCCTAACCTATCCTTTCTTCCTTTTCCTCGTCACGCTTCCAGATGTTCACAAACTCACTTAGCAAATGCGAGTCACCTCAAACACAATCGCTCTGTCCCAAGCCTATCACAACTAATTACAATCCTTCAGCGTGTTTTGGACGGCTTAGCAAGTTCTGTCACGGTCAACGTGTCATCACCTCCCGAGCTCCAGATGTCTTTACCGCCGCAGCGCTTCAAACGGATCCGCTTTAGCTTAGCCACGAGGAACCAAGCGGTGCTTCAACACAGAAGGAGCCTCACCTCCGGGCATCCATATTGATCCAACAAATTTGCCACAAATCATTTTACAAATGCCTGGCAGGGGGCTATAGAAGCGAGTGGAAATGCTCCCATTCAGACTCGCTATGCTCCTGTGGAGACTGAACCCCGGTGCCCGGCTTGTTGGAGTGTGCTGACAGGCTCTGATCCCCCCGACCATCTGTGGGGTGGGCTGGCCTGCGTTCAGGAGCCCTTTGTGTCCTCTGAAGCTCGGCGAATTCAACAGTAACTAAAAATTAGAAAGCAGAAAGCACAGCACAGAAAGGAGCTGGCAGACACCCACTGTTCAATCACAGGCCATTCAGAAGATTAGCATAAAGAGACGAGCGAACCGCGCATACGGAACGGAAAAGCCTTCCTGATGGTTGCACGACTCCTGACACCATTAGAGATTGTTAGGAAAAAGTTGAAGAAGCGACTTAATGAAATACACATTTTGGATGCGCACTAAACGGTCAGCGTTTCAGGCCCTCGACTTCACTGTACGCTGCTTAGCAGACCGATGGAGAAGTTGTCACAAAGCAGCTGGGTAGTTCAAAGTCAAGAGACTAATCGGAAGTCATTTTGGGATGCGCTGCCTTTCGCTAGAGGCGGTCCTTTGAACGAGCTCAAGCTTGGACAGGTGTGTGTCCACACGACGCGGAGACGCCGGCAGCTGGAGACACTCGTGGGCCGCAGATGTGCGCTGCTGCAGAGCTGAGGGTCACTGTCGCGACCGGGCCCGGCTGGTGGCCGCTGCTCTGTGGAGAGAGAAGGATAACAGTTAGTTGATTTGGCCATTCGGTTTCAGAAGGGGCTGATTATTCATTAATCCGAATTGTTCCCAGTGTACAGCCGTTCAAGGTTGCCAGTAACTGGAGGGATGACATGCAGTCTTCTTTTACTGAGGGAAAGAGGAATTACTGATGAAACTACATTTATTTTCCAAAAAGAAAAAAAGATTTGCCCCTGCAAAACTTGCCACCATGATGCTAAGGTGTTCTAAGCATATTTAGGCACATTGCTATGGTGTTGCTAGGGTGTTTTAGGTGTTTTTTTTAGGACATTGCCATCACTATGGCGTTGTAGGTGTATTTAGCACGTTGCTATGCTGTTGCTAGGGTGTTCTATGTGGGTTTTAGCACTGTCATTGCTATGTTGTTCTAAGTGTATTTTAGCACATTGCTATGCTGTTGCTAGGGTGCTCTAAGTGTTTTTTAGCACTATGCCATTACTATGGTGTTGTAGGTGTATTTAGCACGTTGCTATGCTGTTGCTAGGGTGTCCTATGTGGTTTAAAGCACTATGCCATTGCTATGGCGTTGTAAGTGTATTTTAGCACGTTGCTATGCTGTTGCTAGGGTGTTCTAGGTGGTTTTTAGGACATTGCTATGCCATTGCTATGGTGCTGTAAGTGTATTTAAGCACATTGCTATGCTGTTGCTAGGGTGTTCTAGGAGGTTTTTAGCACTATGTCATTACTATGGTGTTGTAGGTGTATTTAGCACGTTGCTATGCTGTTGCTAAGGTGTTCTATGTGGTTTTTAGCACTATGTCATTGCTATGTTGTTCTGAGTGTATTTTAGCAGCTTGCTATGTGGTTTCTATGATATTCCACATGAATTTTAGAACATAAGTAAGCGGTTTCTAAAGTGAAAGAGTGAAAATCAAGTTTGATTCTTTGGAAAAGCTTAGAAAAGTGAGGGTTTGCGCCAACTTTGAAATACTTGAAGCTTAAAATAGTGGTTTGGTCAAAGCGTGAGCAACAGAAATGCTTGCATTGGCAAACACCATAACTAAATCTCTACTCACTACTTAGCTACTAATACAATCCCATCATAACGAGTTGAGAATTTAAACAGAGAAAGAAACAGTAGCTTATAAAGGAATGGATACTGTATTTTACAATATCACATTTTGATATATCACACATTAAACAGTATTATACCATGGGGCTGTTGAATGCTTGAATCTGATTGGTTGACAAACATTCAAAGGTATACAATTATTTTCAGGTAAACGCACGGCTAAGGTAGTTCCAGTTAGGTCTTGACCACATTACATGTCCATATCACTTTGCCAAATGATTTCAGTTATTTCAAAGGCCCTTACAGCCCACAACTACCCTGGAAATCCAGAGTTCTCACGAGAGCACAAGTTGAATTTTCTCAGCGAGTTTACTCTGGCGTTGAGTAATGATGCTCATTAAATATGCCCTTGTATCCGAGCTGCACCAATCACATCGGGTTATCTGATATAGGCGGGCCAGAGGCGAGCTAAACAGATGACGACAGCGCTGTAACGTCGAAGTCATTAGTAAACATTGCAAGATGGCTATGGATGAACATCAGTTGTTTGAAACGGCTTTGGCCGCTACAATGAACGAGTTAGACTTGGCTTTTTATCTAAAAGAGTAACAGAAGACGGCGCTCAAATCGTTCCTTTGCGAGAACGGTGTTTTTGCTGTTTTTTCGACCGGCAAGAGTCTAATCTACCAGTTAGCTCCGCTGGTAGCTAAGCGTCTGGGGCTTGTTGTGATTGGTCGTAGTGTTATCCAATTGCGTGCAGTGATATTTCCAAATGCATGCTTGGTTCCGCCCCTCGAGCTGGCCGATTTTCATTAGTCGATGCCAGACCATTAATCTTTCAGATTTAGGTCTGGATTTCCAGGCTAGCCCACAACAGCAAAAGAACCAAAACCCACAACGAGGTAATAGAGGCGCTGTCCATATCACCACCTCGGGTGTGTATTATTTTCTAATAATTCAACGGCCCGTCATCAATTATTCCTTACTTCACTGTAAGTTCATGCAAGTGTATATTGTGACTGATATGTTCACATGTGTGAAATAAATGAACAGGAAATTACCACCACATGTGTGAAATAATAATTTATAGGGAAGATGGTGCAATTTGCTGAACAGTTGCACCGGCCCTTAACTCAAATAAACCCCCAATCCCCCATATCCCCTCTCTCCTGTAATGAAGATGAGTGGAAGTATGTGTATATTTGTGTAAATGCACTAGTGATGGAAAGGTAAAGTGTCAGTGAGGAAAGGTAAACAGGAAGTGTGCAGTCTCCCAACAATCATACACACCAACATTTTGATTTATATTTACATGCACATGTTTACTCACCATTACACGAAAAGAAGCAGAGCCATCTAAAAAATGGAAAGAAAAAGAGCTTAGTTTATGTGGTTTTTGTGTATTTGTATTGAAATATCAGCAATAAGTTGCATCAAATGTTTCTGTAAATCAGTTTACACAAATATTTGTGTAAGTTTTAAACAAACAGGTCAGCGAGACACAACAGCAGTGTTCCCAACAGCGGCTCCTCTGTATGTCGGGGGGGGCCGCATCTCATAACCTCCAACATGTGGTCAGCTCTATTATTTTAACTGCTTCCAGTGACTTTAGATCCTGGTGACCTCCAAGTGCAATCAAGAACAGGAATGGACACATTAAAACGCCAAGCGCAGGACGGCTTAGGTTACCTCCCTATGAAGAACAAAGACAGAACAACATTTTAGAAATGCATTTAATCCAATTGCAATTCCAAGATAAATAAAACAAGGTAATCTAAATATTTGAACAAAATCAGGTTGATTCATTAATCGTGATTTTGTGTTATTAAATGTTTTGGTGTAACGTCCACTTTTATAGAAATCATAAGGAAATGTATAAAAATAGGCTAAAACAGACCTAAACACAATCATAATCCTAGTACAAAATCATAGAAAAATTATAGACAAATTAAAGGAAAGGAAATTGTGGGAATGAATAATAATAATAATAATAATTTTTTAATAATACAAAAATAATATTATATTATAAATTTTTTTTTTTTATTCATAATAAAATTATTATTATAATTTTTTTATTTAATTTTTTTAAACAGTTTTAAATTAAAAAGGACAAAAAAAAGAATACAAACAAACTAAAAACAGTAATGAGACCAACCATCTACCTGGTACAAAATCATAAAAAAATGACAAAATAATCATTAATAGATTGATTTATTATTAATAATAATAAATGAATCCTTATATTTGTTTTATATCATTTATTTAATCTCCGCTGTTATTGTTTATTGACAATGTATTGTAATCTTTACTTTGCATGGAAAATGTATATCAAACTAAATAAATAATAAATAAAAAATTTGTATTTTCAATTCAAAAACAAAACAAACAGAACAATAATGGGGCTGAAATAATCAACAACAGTGTACATGAGCATTAGTGATCGAGCAAATGCATGAACATGAGCAGTGTACTCTGCTCTAGATGTGCTCTTACATGTGTGTTGTTTTTCTTCCTGAAGTTTTTACATGGAAAAAGTGAAGCATGCTCTGGGGAAGGAGGAGACGAGGGGTGGTGAGGGTGCCCAACTGGTAATGTTTACAGCAGCTGTCATTAACCCAGTGCACTACTTCCTGACCAGAGAGCCATCCACCAATCAGCTGCAGTGTTATTAATGAAAGCCAGAGACTTTAGGCTACTGACAATTCACAAACTTCCACTACTTCCGATCAGTTTTTTTTAAGCACAGAACACCCTAGCGACCACCCAGAACATACCTAGCGACACCCTAGCAACCACCCAGAACATACCTAGCGACACCCTAGCAACCACCCAGAACATACCTAGCGACACCCTAGCAACCACTCAGAATAACCTAGCGACAACCTCATAAAACACATTAGAAATGCACTAACAACACACAGAATGCCCAGAATACCCTACAGCATTGAATAGTTGTTTTCCTGCAGCTTGGGGTCTTGACTGTTGTTTAGCTGCGATATTAAAATAAAAATCCATAATCTTCAAATCTGAGCCCTGTTCTGGAACATTATCGTATTTTGTGAAGCCAGGCTGTTTGCTGACAGTGAAGGGAGCCTGTGCGAAACTAGTGGTCCCTCAGAAACCCAATCCATCCACATAGTTCATCTCTCATAAAGAAGCCATGTGAGTGATGTGGAGCGAGGAAGTTACAGCGACCCAGGGACACACAACTCTTTCCCCTTCCAAAAACTCTAGTTATCCTCTCGCTGTGGATTTCTGTGGATTATCATGTACGCTCCCACATGTGTTAATATCATTTAATGCCATCCTTTACTAAATATATCAATACACAGGTGTAAGAGTGAAGACACAACTTTTCCAGAACACTCATGTTTTTCTTTTAATGCCGCAACTAAACTAACTCAACACCTGTATTCGTTGTTATAAGAACACAATTTGGGAAATAATTTGAGGGTATACTTGTGGCTGACAATAAATAAGGCTAACTGTTAAAGATAAAATGAATATATATAAATATATCACTGTAAACAATGATTGTGATTTTAACAGTAAAAGACTGTAAAAATGCTACGGTGAAAAACTGTTAATTGGTTAACAGAAAGTTTCCGCACTATATACGGTGAATAACTGTGATATATCTAACCGTACATTTAATGTAATTTTACAGTAAATTACGGTTACATTTATAGTTTTTGGAAGTTTTATAAGTCACAGTGAAAAAACGTAAACTGACATTCCCACAAAACCCTTGCGTGACACTTCACATTTGATGCATTTTTGTTGAAATAACTGTTTCTTAGTTTTTCTTTGTTTTTTTAATCGGTTATGCACATTAGGGTTTTATGTTACATTTAATGTTGTTAAATTAATGTTTTTTGCTTTTTTTAAATTTCATGTGTGTTTAGTGTGTGTGTGAATGACACTGTGCAGCTTCTATATATTAGTATTAACTTTCTTGTGGAAAAGCTGCTTGTGATGAGCTTTGATTGATCATGTGACTCTCATCTCCGCTGTGATTGGTGGATGTCAGTGTATTACAATGGGACAAAACTGATATTAGTACTTCAATAGATGGGTAAATTAACATTATAGCAGATAATGAAATATGTTTTTTACTGTAAATTTAAGTTAAGCCTGTAAAACCTAAAATGTTGCAACCGTATTTTTTACGGTACATTTCTGGCAACCACAGCTGCTGTTTTTTACCGTAAATTTAACAGATTTTTATTTTTTTATTTTTTTAGTGTGTGTGTAGGACAATTTGTAAAAAATATAAATAGGCTATATAAATTATATATTTATTTATAAATATATAATAATATATAAATATTTATAAATATAAATACTTATATATAAATTATATATTTATTTATAAATATAAATATATAATTATATATAAAAATATTTATATTTATATATAAATATATATTTTTTTAATATATATTAATTTTATAGATAATTATACATATATAATAATGATATCGAATTATATAATAAAATAATTAATTATAAAAATAAGATTTTTTTTTACAAGTTTAAATAAAATATATGAAATACTAATATATAACTAATATATACATTTTAAAATAAACTAAATGTTTATTTTAGTATATTACGAAAAATATTAATATATATATATATATATATATATATAATTGTTAATATTATATATATATATATATATATATATATATTAAATTATACAATAAAATAATAAATTACAATTTGTTTAAAAATATAAATAAAATATATATACTAATATATGACAAAAATATGTAAAATGAAATAAAAGTTTTATATATCATAAATATATACTATTATATATATTGTTATACTATATATAATTATTAATATGTGTGTGTGTGTGTGTGTGTGTGTGTGTGTGTAATTATATGTATATAAATGATTAATTATATAAAATTATATAATTAATTATAAAAACTAAACATTTGCTAAAAATATTAATTAAATTTTTATATTTCTTCTTATGATCAATAGTTTCCCGAACAAGGTGTAAAGAGGTTTAACTAGTTGATATGTTGCCCAAATGTTCAACCAATGTTCCAATTTCCGCTGAAACGGTGGGCATCTTAAAGGCACAATGAGAGAAATATACTACTCAGCTTTTGCCTGCAGATTTTTCTCATAAAAAAGCCTTTGATAGTTCAGCCATCTGGACAGAGCCTTGAAAAAATCCTCATAAAAGAGGCCCAAATAAGGTCAGAGGTCACCCCCTCCCAGGGTCAGGAGGCCCTTGAAGGTTGTTATAGTGGACCTTGCTGAAGTTGTCAACCACAATCCACATGAAAAATTAATGCGTGTGCTCCTTTTTAAACATGTATTTCATTACAGTTAACAAAAGATGTGGCTCAAGTTCTCTGGTTTGAAACGGCAGATCGGCAACAAAATTGATCTGTGGCTGTGAGGAAAATGAGGTTAAGACAAACATATCACATATAATCAGCGAAAACATTGATTTGATGTGACCAAAAGTGTGTCCTTCTGAAGAATAAGACATTAGACTGAATGGTAATGAGATGTTCCCTTGCAACACAATGTAAATGTCAATGAGGAAAGGTGAAAATGTGAGGTAATAGATCATGATTTGACACATTTGTTTAGGTATACGCTGTCATTTATCAACCAGTCCAATGACTATACACATTCCAGGCATAGCTGCAGTTTAAGACTGGTTAATCTGGGAGATCTGGTAAGAGACACGCATCAGCAAATAAACGTCCTCAGATAACCTGACTCGGCTGCTAGGACTGAAGGTTCATAAATAAAATCTTAGGGAAGATTTTTTTTATTTTATTTTTTTTAGGACAATTCACTCCAAAATGAAATGCACACTCATGTTTGACTTTCATTCTTCTATGGATCATCAGAGACTTGAGAAATGTCTCAGTGTTTTTTGTCCATACAGTTGATGTTAGGGCTGCACGATATTGAAGAAAAATGCGTTAACTCATTAAATAATGCGATATGCGATACGATAATGCTTAAAGTGTGTAAAATTAACGTAAAATATCTTTAAAATTATATTTTCACATTCTTTTTATGACAAGAAAACATCCCTACAACTTCTGAAAGTGAACATGAGTGTTTTACTGCAGCATAAGAAGTGTTATTTTAACATCAGTGTAAACCACAGGGTTTAGGGTTACAGGAAAGCCTACATTAGGTTTATTTAACAACAGAAACTGAATAATCAAATGTAAAAATAAAACACTGCTTAGTTTTCACTGTATGAATTAAATATATACTGATTCTTATTAAAGCTACAAAAGTTATTCAGCCAAGAGCAGTGAGTGATTGCAAGCCATTGCGATATGCATATCACGATATATACATCGAAACAGAACAGGCACACATCCATATATTTTATTTTCTCATGTAACTCAATCAATCAAACCAGCATTCTGAGAGGATGCATTTAAGAAAAATAGACACGCAACCCAACATGGTAATAATTAACAGGAAAAAAAAGATGAGAACGTGCATCCGTCATGTAAACAATACAAAACTTTTACCTACATCTGCCCATACAGGCTATTTTGAACAAATGTGCATTAATCACACCACAGGCTATATAGAGAGGTCTCCAATTAGAAGAACATATGGCTAAACATTAGCCTTTAACGTCATATAATATCGGGGATATGTTAGCGGATTCACTTTGCATTTAAATGCGGTTGTGTTTCCTGAAACTCTGGGGTGTATATGTGGCCATTGGTACTCTTAGTAGCATATAAAATAATTGTTTTATTTAAAGGGGTGGTATAATGCCCTTTTCACAAGATGTAAAATAAGTCTCTGTTCTCCCCAGAGTGTGTAGGTGAAGTATTAGCTCAAAATACCCCATAGATATTTTTATATAGAATGTTAAATTGTCACTTTTTGAGAGTGAGCAAAAACACACCGTTTTTGTCTGTTCCTTTAAATGCAAATGAGCTGCTGCTCCCGGCACAGAGGGGCGGAGCTTCAAGAGCTCATGTCCTTTTACCTCACACAGACATGCACTGAAAATTAAAAAAACTTCTTGGCTTTTATGTTCAAACTGGAGTCAGACAATGATGGAGAGACTCAAGAAGAAGTGACAACATGTAGAAGCAACAGGACATTTTTGAATGGTTAGTTGATGAATTTATGTAGCTTATGTGGAGTTAACTATCTTCTAGTCATTGATTAGCATATTCTGTCATGATAATCTATAAATTGCGTTCCCGGGGGCGGGGTTTATGTAAATTTTATGTCACTAACCCAGGAGGAATGTCGTGAAGTCCCTACCAGCTGTTTCTTGTAGTCCTTAAAAAATGATTTCTTTAAAAGCAAATATCTCCCTTTGCTTTAAACTTTGAGCGTTGTAACTTTGCAGATGTTGTTTATGCTCAAACAGCAACATTACAACCTAACTAAAATTAAAAAAGCGAAATCATAATCAACCACCCCTTTAAATTGCCTATAGAGAGCCTAAGTCTCTCCCCTCCGCTTCCGGCTCATGGGACCTTATTTCGGAAAAAATATGTATGGTAGTCAATGGCGAGAGACAACTTATCTTTTTATTCCATCTGAACTGTGCCCTGAATTACTCATATGATGTTTGTCAATTTAAAAGATAATTATGAAAGTCAAGAAAGTCGCAGTTTGTCATAAAACAGAAGAGTAACATTTAGTTTTATGTGAAAATCGCTCAATGAACTACATCTCTCGTGATCAAAATATTTGTTGTCTCTCGCCATTGACTACCATACAATATTTTTTCTGAAATAAGGTCCCATGGTGGTCCACCGAAAGGGGAGGGACTTAGGCTCTCTATACAGAAAGCGAGCAACGAGCACTCCATTAATGACAGAAGCTGTCAATCACTTCTGTTGGAGCGTGATTGGCTAACATGCTCAACGCTGCAAATCGTGTTGTAAATAGAAACCTTTGCCGGTCTTCAGACTAGAGAGCGTGAACACAGATAAGCTCGGGACCGTTTGAAAGCGGCGGTCCCGAACTGAGTCGAAATAGTCTTGGCTATTGGACCCGCAGTCCGCCAGTGCCAAATGACCATGTCAATATTATCCCACATCATATGTTAGCGGTTCGCCTGCGTGCAGGACTCTTACCTTGTATTAAACCCACACCCATTTGATGTTTTATGAAAATGTTGGTGCCATCTATGAAAGTAGTTTTCAATCTCTTGAACTAACAGTTATTTCTGAACTACTGCAGTTTCAAAAATATGGCTTGGCTTAGAAAGTCGTAAACTTTGGTTTGCATTCTTATCATCTACAGAACATTAATGGTGCCTGTGGTTAACCCTGACCTATCCAGGGCTTGTCATTACAAAACGACTGCAGATGAAAGGCAGACACTGGAAACAGTCTGTTAAGATTTTACCACAGCATTTGGGAGTTCATGGAAAATGGCACCTTTTACTTTGACATTCGGGACGCTTTAGCTCTTATATCATAAAGAATCCCCCAAAACAGAGTAAAATTATAGTATGCACTATAAATACCATCATATGTCCATCGAATGCCATCAATGTAATGCCAAAGTACACATTTTTGTAAGAGAACTGTTCAATATAATAGGAATTCTGTATTGGTCAGTTTTCCTAGCTGATCCCAAACGAGTTATTTATGAGAAGACACAGGATAAACATTTCCCTGAGATCCCTCAATCAGTCAAGTTCCTGTTCCTCATGTCACAAAAAACACAAACACATGTTTAGCTCTGGCCTACTCGTCATCACAGAAAAATATAAACCAGATGCGTCCATTAGGATGAGCCCTGATCTGCAGCATGAGACAAACACAGTCTCTTCACCTCATCAGATATATTTACCTCTGCTGCTTATTGCTACTCGGTTCAAAGTGGCAGCGATTGACTACGCCTCAGTTAAAACCAATAGAGGCAACAGCAAATGATACTCGCAGGGGTGTCGTGTTTCTAGGGGAACAGTGAGGGTTCTGGGATACGATGTGCTTCATTTAACACCACGGATAGACATGACTGACCAAAACTATACACATACACATACAAGAGAGCACTCATAGCAAAACATCAACCGTGAACTATGATGCTCTTGGGTTACCTGTGTGAACACGCGCTGTGGGCGGCATCGCAAACTATACGTCTGATGGATTTATGGGGAGCTAGAAAAGAAATTTAGGCAAGTTTGAAGGTTGTATGGGAGGTTTATACTTTGAGTACTGTTGGATTGATATAGAAAGTTAACTAAAAGTTGGACTAAAAAAAATAAAAAAAATAAAATACATGACAAAATTAATAAAAAAGGAATGACAGTCAGTTGGTTTGGGTTATGGAAATATTCAGAAATAATTCTGGAGAACAACACAGACTAGACAGAAATATTTTTTTTTTAAAGTAAAATAATAAAATAAAATATTTTATTTATGAAGAGAAAAACAATATAATAAAACAATATAAATAATTAAATAAAGATTGAATATAATATAATAATATATAAAATAGAAAAATATTAAATAAAACAGATTTTCCATCAGGTTGTAGATTTTGAAATAATTCTGAAGAGGAAAACAAGAGACGACAGAAGTAAAAATAAAATAAATAAAATAAAATAAAATAAAATAAAATAAAATAAAATAAAATAAAATAAAATAAAATAAAATAAAATAAAATAAAATAAAATAAAATAAAATAAAATAAAATAAAATAAAATAAAATAAAATAAAATAAAATAAAATAAAATAAAATAAAATAAAACCAAATGGAAGAAATAAAATAAAATTCTGAAAAGAAAAATAAGACAGACTCTTATGAAACCAGCTTTCTCACTGAAATTATGAGAACGGAAATTTCCATTAAAACAAATGCCCATGAGTATTAAGCATTCCCAAGGTTTTGGCTTGTTAAAATAGAGCAATATGAATGTTCTGATTAAAAAAAATAGGCGGGAAATTCCATGTGACAGTTACAACTAAAGAACCATTTTCTCATAATCAACATGATCCAAGAGAGGGAAAACAAACAAACAGTTTTTCTCACAGAGATCCGCTGAGGGGGGAGGGAGGGCGGGCTCTCGGGGTGGGTGGGGGTCTTCATTAGAGCATGTGCTTATTAATCTTCTCTAATTGCAGGTTTCTGTTTCTCAAACTGCGGCAGCTGGATTTTCATCATTTGTCATGTGTTTCGAGTCCAGCTGGCCATCTACAGCTCTGGCGATACCACATCTATGAAGTAATGACCCAAAAAATTACAAAAAAATAATTATTTCATTATTTACTCACCCTCATGTCGCTTCAAACCTTCACACAGTTCTTTGCCATTCAATGACGGCACTCAAGCTCCTAAAAAATCCAAGAAAAAACAAAAATCACATTTCACACAATTTGTGCTCTATAGCTACTACTTATTGTATGACTTAGACTCAGAATATATATTAATTGAGCAACAAATGAGCATATTTGAATGATTTCTGAATGTACAAATCCAATCATTTGACTATTACACAAGCGTTTATATCTGCGTTTCCAAAACTGAGGTCATGGAAACATGCAATCTGCTTTAGATGCATTTTAAGTTGCATTCCACGTGTTGCACAAAGCCGGAATGCTCTTTTGGGAAGGAATGCATCATGCAGGAATAATTGCCCTCATCCCTCTCTGGGCACTCAGTTAAAAGAGATTCAGATGGTTTGTAATCTCTCCTCACCACCCCTCCTCCTATGAAAGAAAGAGCGAGAGGGGGGCTGGGTGTGTTTGACTTGGGAGAGCTAATGGGTCAATGGAGGGTGGGGACATCTACACACCCGCAAAATACAAACAAGATTAGTCTAATGCTTCACAATCAAATTAAAATGGATCAAAATATGTGGGAAAAAGTGCAGGGTTCTGTTATAGTATCTCAAATTTAGGGATGCTGATCAAAGATTGAACTCTACTGGCCTCTTCATGTTCCCAAAGGTCAGCATTATAGGCAAAATGTTCATAAGCTGTGAGTCATCTTTCAGAGTGGTCACATGGGTTGGCCTAAATTTTCCCATCACATGATAAGCCGTTATTACAGCGGGCGATCAGACTGTCTAGACTCATATCGCTAGTAAAGCATGACGTTTATAAATTTGATTTTAGTGCCCATTCATTCTCTTCTAAACTGGGTATATTTCAATATTTGCACACAATGAATGCGTGACATTTTATTTTACAGTATCGTTACACACATTACATGTAGTTACTATAGTAATAACTATAAATGATGCATAATTACATGCCAAACCAAACCCTAATCTTAACCCCATAGTAAGTACAGGAAGTTACTTAAAATTACTTTGTACTTAAATGTATAATTACAGTGTAACATAGACACCTTAAAATAAAGTGTAACCAAAATAACTTTATAATAGCCTTGGGTATAGAAATTGTAGTTGTCTTAAAGGCATTTCTTACTATAGTTTTACACTTTTATACATATATAAAATCTCTGCTTAGTTTGCTTAACTTAATGTCTTTCTTTTTTCTTCTGCAAAACGCAAAGATATTTGGAAAATTATTACATTTGACAAAACCCCCAGACATTTTTGCCGTTGTTGGACAGAAAAAGTCAGTGTGAGGTGAGTAAACAACAGTATTTTCATTTTTGGGTGAACTACCCCTTTAACATGCTAATCTAGCTTCTTTACTCATTCCAAACTATCCCAGTGAAGTACAGGATAGTGGCTTGAGCGGTGATATTTAGGCATTTGGCTAGCTGTTTACCAGTTGTTTATATCTGGACTGTGTCCACTTGTAGCTGTGTGTCTCTATATTTGGCCTCTTGATGGTTTGATAAGGCAGTGTTTCTCTGTAACTGTCTGGCATATCGTCACTTCTCTCTCTCACACGCACGCACACACACACACACACACACACACACACACACACACACACACACACACACACACACACACACACACACACACACACACACACACACACACACACACACACACACACACACACACACACACACACACGCAAGATTTGTGTAGTATGGTGGGAGGTCTGGCGACCCGCCCTGGTGAACACTGGAAGAGGAAGACACTCTTTCTGAGGACCCCCCCCCCTCCCCCTCCCTCCCTCCCTCCCTCCCTCCATCCTCAGCATGGATACAATCTGAACTATTTGAATAACCTCATAATTCACATAGAAATGTACATTCTGTCATCATTTACTCACCCTCATGTCATCTCAAACCTGTGTGAGAAACCTTTGAACTCAAAGGTTTCTAATAATATCCATATAATATCCTTGAGTCTGTTGTAAGGAACCTTTAATTTTTCATATTGACAAAATTTGATATTGTATTAATATCGAGTTATTGAGATAATTCAATCTCTTATGATGTCCGTACAGCCCCTGTTTGTTTTGTTTTATTATTATTTTTCTCACTGTTAATGTCTGTAACCTTTCAATTGTAATGAAAAAAGAAGAATTTTTTTTTCTCTTTAATATTTTGATTGTATAAAAATTGTGTTAACCTAGCTGTATTTATGAAACATAATATGTAATTTGTCTCAGTAGGATTCTATCATATGTCCATGAGGTGTGGCATGTGCTCATATATTTAATATATAGGCTATATATACACACATACAGAGCAGCATGGAGTTCCATGTGTCAGTGTTGTGGATTCAACTCTCTTGCTTTCTCACAGCACTACTAGTGGCTGCTTGGTGTAACTGCAGGCTGTGTTGAGTTACAGAAGACCTTCCAGTGCATTTTAATGGAGCTTTTCTTTCTGGGTGTATAACAACATAACAATATACCACAATTACCTTTAGAGAAAACTGTCTCACTTTAAGTCTATGGCCTTATGAGTTTCAGTTTCAGCTTAAAGGGACAGTTCACCCAAAAATGGAAATTCTGTCATCATTTACTCACCTTCAAGTTATTCCAAACCTGTTTGAGTTGTATTACTCTGCTGAACACAAAAGATGCAATTTTGAAGAATGCTGATAACCAGACAGCTGACGGGGCCCATAGTATATAAAAAAAAATACTATGGAAGTCAATGCCATCAACTGTTTGGGTCGAATAAACTATTCTTCAAAATATCATTGTTTGTGTTCAACAGAAGAAAGAAATTCATACAGGTTTGGAACAACTTATGGGTGAGTAAATGATGACAGAATTTAAATTTTTGGGTGAACTATCCCTTTAAGTCCTTCTCCGATCATGGTCTTATCTCTCCTTGCTTTCTCCTTCACAGTCCTGTCAATAAAAAGTCAAAAAATACCTAAATAAATAAATGAAAATTGCCTCGTTTTGGTAAGTGATTAAACATATTTGAATAGCAGATTAAAAATGTACATATATATACAGGAAACTTTGGAAACTAAACTTCAAATTTAGTTAATGTCCAAATGGTGTCAGGAATTCCATTCCTATTCCTTTAGAATTTATTTACCGAGGCAAGGCAGAAAGTACTTACTTGAAACTTATATTATTATAAGTTACAATACTTCACCTCCAAGATCAAGGCGTGAAATTTGAATTTTTAGCCCTCAAAGCTAAACTGCCCTAACTTCCTGACTCTCAGTAATGGCTCTTTGACTCGGCAGTGAAAGGTGTCGAGCCTGTGATCCTGAATCCTCCACAGTCCGGCCTTCTGACTGAGCTCACACCCCCGCTGAGGAGATAATTAAACAATTTCAAGGACAATAGATGGGCTCTGCCTCCCCCGACCGTGTAACGCTGCCTTCCTGCCAAAGCTGCACAGTTGTTCTGGATTAGACCCCCTCCAAAAAACCGATGAAAGATCAAGACCAACAAATCACTCTACTTGTTGTGATTTCCTCAAGTCTGTGTCTTCTTAAAATACAGGTTGAAGGGTTCAAAACTTCTTCGCTGGCATTGATTTGGGGATTTTAATTAGGAAATTAGCTTGTTAACCTTTTCTTTTTGGAGTGACTGGAGACGTGAGGAGTGTTTAGTGCGCTTCATGGCTGACCACACTGTAATAGCACTTGAATTCGGCCATCATTCGAGCGTTGGGAAACAGTGCTTCTCTTGATATAGCTGACTGCACATACGAGCCATGTATAATTACTGCCCGGTCCTGTGTGAACTTGTGCACAAAATGTGTCCCACCACCGAGAAAGCGAGATGGAAATAACTAATGCTTCCCTTCACAAACTGTGCAATTAACACCTTGTTAAAGGTGCGTAAGGCCTTACATATGGAAACTATTATACAGGCTGAAGTTTGAGCTAGTCTCTCTAAAAGTCGTTAAATTTTCTAATCCAGGGGAAATAATTGAAGTTTTAGCACATTTTTATTATATATTTGCTCTTTGTCTATAAGGTAGGATTTTATTGTTGTGTAAAATACTGTAAAGGCCTTAAAATGATTTTTGACTTGATGACACTGATTTTTCACAATAAAAATAATACTAAATAACATAAAATATACATACATATACATATAGCACAAAACTGTTTATATAGCACAAAAACAACAACGCATTGTCTATTTACACTAACTCCGCCCACTGACGTCTGATTGGTCCAGACAAAATTACGAAAGACTCTGTACTGAAAAAATAAATAAATAATAATAATCGAAAAGTGGAAATAAAGTGTCTAACGTGTTATAATAAAGTGTTTATCAGTTAGGGTTAGGTGTACGGAGGGCTTTATTGTCCCAATAAGACAGCATCCATTTGATCATTTTAATAAATATAATAATTTACATTTAATGTTATTATTGCATAGCGTTTAATGCACAACAACACTGAGGTGCAAATAGTATCCGCCACTAACAGTCTCTGCATTTGCACTACTATTTTTAGTGCAAATAGAATCTAGCCGCTGTCTTAAAAAAGTATATAAATATATATTTTTTATATAAAAAATTTTTTATTATAATTTTTTTTTTTTTTATGACATAATATTTTTTTTAAATATAATTATTTACAATTATTTGTATATAATAATCATTTATATTTAATATATTTAAATAAATAATTGAATATAACACAGACTAATAAATGAAGCTGACTTAAGTCTTCTGTAATTTAAAACTTTAGAGAGGCCCTCTTTGAAAAGAAAAAGTCAGATGACAAATCTTCCGTCAACTTCCGCTTCGCCCTTTTATCTTAAGCTGTTCTTCTCAATGCCTAGAGGTTTCATATCCTGACTCACAGCAACTCAGGCATAAAATTGATGTTACCTATTCAGATGCTGACCCTTTGACTGGCCGTTTAGACTCGGTTTATAGTGCTCATTACATCCTGACTAACAGTCCGGGCATGAGAGAGTCCGTGGAAAAGAGCAGAAGCTGTGAAGTCTGAATGTTAAACGGTGACATTAGAATAAACCTGTAGGCCATGCTTACAAACTGCACTCGCTTATTCCCCGAAGTGGGAGGCTTGAATCCCAGAGTTGCTAATTGGCTTTACTCACAGAGGAAGCATGTTCAGATGTGTCGGCTGAAGTTCCTAAGTGAGATTTACAGAGGGAAACACACAAGGATTGCAGTGGATTTATCTTTAAATGGAAGATTCGGAAACTAAAAAAAATGTGGTTGATCTATTAAATAAAGATAAGAATTCAATAAGAATATTTCTTAATAAAACAACCAATAACAAGAATATACCAACTGATGCTATTAATATATAACACAGAAAAAACATAAGCACTAATCATTGTCCAGTTTGTCTCCAGTGTTTTCAGTATCTGACATCTCATTAGGTGTCAGACTAGTTTCATTATGCCTGAGCAATAAAACGGTCAAACATTAATCTAAGAAAGTTCCGATTTAAATATTCCCAGATCATGACTTCCAGACTATTACCACCTACATAGACCCAACCCAGAAGATTAATCTGTCCAGGAATCCTGTTGGCCGAGGTGTTGACACCCAGTGTCTCATTTGAGCTTTTAGGCCAGTGCTGTTATCTCTCCGGCCAGGGTGCACTTATCAGACAAAAGAGAACTGTATGTAACCAAACACAATAGGAGTGATTGAATGCATTCCTACATTGGTGTTGGGTTACACCAGGGCCTTTTTAATAGATGATATCTGGCCCTGGGCTTGTGTGTCTTGCATATGCATCTCATCCATTACTAAGAATTGGTGTGGTATTTACATACGAGCATTTGAGGGATTGTTTTCACACAGAGGAAGGAAGGAACCCTATGAATGTTTTAGACAGGTGGAATTGGTCAAGAGAAGCTCAAATGACTTTCGACAGGTTGTGTGTTCTCAAAGCAACTGCATAATTCACAAACACACACAAAAAAAGAAAGAAAGAAAAAAAAAGTGATGAGGAACGGGCGTCAAAACACTTCCATTCTCCCAACCAACTGAACGAGGTGCTATTTTGGACCGTATTGAAGGAGTTCACATGCATGCTGGACACTATCTGGAAAAATAAATAAATAAATAAATAAATAATAATAATAATAATAAAAACAACAATAATAAATAAAAACTCATATACATACTTAAAAATACTTAGAAATGTTAGAAAATACTAGTCAAATAATAATAATAATAATAAGACAAGTCACCTTCATTTATATAGCGCTTTTAACAATATAGATTGTTTCAAAGCAGCTTTACAGTGATAATAGGAAATTAAAGTAACAGATTGCTATTCTATGCAAACTATATTAAAAGGGGTTACATTCATGCTAGACACTATCAGGCTGAAAAAAATAAAAAATAAAAAATAAATAAATAAATGGAAACTGTGATACTGTACTATTTAAGAAATTTAATAAAAAAGTAAAATGTTTATTCAGCAAGGACTGTATTGAAAGAGGTCACATGCACGCCACACACCCCCACCCCCCCAAAAAAATTATCTAAATGTATATATACATACTTAATAAAAACAACTGCATTAGGTTATATTTAAACTATAAAGGGTTTGCATGCATGCTAGACACAATCAGACTGAAATAAAATAAAATATATTAAATAAAATGTAAAAAAAATAAAATAAATTGTCAAGTGTGTCCAAGTCCAAACTTTTCATTTTTAGTGCATTTAGTTACCAATGCATATCTTCATACATTTGAAAGATCTTGAGTTCTTTCAGAAGGCACTTTGATAAAGCTTCACAATGGCCACATCATTAAAACGTCTGCCGACTTTCATCCATGAAGAGATCATCAGACCACCAACACATTCATAGTGCAGGTGGGTGGGATCTCATATGCTAATCTGGCAGATGTCCACAGATCTGGACACATTCCAGGCCGTCTATAAAAACAAAGCATCATTCTTCCATCTGCAAGTGCCACTGAGTGTCCACTCGGAGCGACCCAACCTCGGTATGAATATCAATGAAACGAGAGGGCGATACTTAGTACGCTAATGTGCATGTCAGGAAAACTGTCTTGGAATATAAATGTTTTTCTTCAAATCTATTCAGATGAAATCTGTCAATAGAGTTTCAGTTTTGTCTCTGATGATTTTCCTAAAGTTCCTTATAGATCAAATAAAATCAGAAACAAATTAGACTAGACGAGTGTTAAGTTAGCAAGCAATGTCTATGAGAATAAAAAAAAAATAAAATAATAATTAGAGATCTGTGATTTTCCCCCCTAAATGGATAATCAATCTGATCACGTATACAAAATATGCATGAAAGATGAAAGATGCACATGTCATTTCCCTCCTTAAGTCCCATACAGTAATCTGATCCCTCTGACCAGGGTGTTTTCAGTCCACAGTGGAAGTTTCCACATCCCTGCTCTTGATGGCTATTATCTGTCCATTCATGCACTCAGAATTCATCTGCTCGTGGCTTCTTTCCCGTGTGCCGTATTGATGAGGTGTTTTCATTAGCATGAGTTCAGCGGGTTCATAGAGATGTTCTGGCCAATGACACAATGTCAGAGGAATGAGAATCGAAAGGAAGTTAACAATTCTGGTTTCTGATCCACTTTTGGTTACGTCATATATATTTCATATAGCATAACATTGCTTAATGATATAGTATATAATTTACTATAATATAATAATAATATATATATGAAGAATACTAACATTTCAATATTTTAAATGTTTTAACAATTCATATAAAAAAAATAAAAAAAAAGAATAATATACATATATATATATATATATATATATAATGTCCCATTTAATACTGTAAAATGTGTGTGTGTGTATAGTTGCTTAGTAGTATAACATTGATTAATCTACTATATAATATACTATAACCTAATAATACACTATAATATAATAATATATAAATACGAAATAAGAATACTAACATTTCAATATTTTAAATGTTTTAACAATTCATATAAAAAAATAATAATAATAATAATAATAATATATATATATAATGTCCCATTTAATACAGCAAAATGTGTGTGTGTATAGTTGCTTTGTAGTATAACATTGATTAATATACTATATAATATACTATAACCTAATCATTTACTATAATATAATAATATATATACGAAATAAGAATACTAACATTTCAATATTTTTTATGTTTTTAACAATTCATATTAAAAATGAAAAAATGTATTAAATAATAATAATAATATATATATATATATATATATATATATATATATATATATATATATATATATATATATATATATATATAAATAAATAAATAATGTCCCATTTAATACAGCAAAATGTGTGTGTGTGTGTATAGTTGCTTGGTAGTATAACATTGATTAATATACTATATAATATACTATAACCTAATAATATACTATTATATACTAACAATTAAAATACTAACAATTAAAAATGACAATAAAAATATCAATAAATGTTAAAATAAAATATAAAAATCCATGCATTTTAACCATATAATGCATATATATACACACACACAGTAATATCTACACTTATTTAAGCCTCTTCCCACAAGCGCAAACAAATAGTTAGTAAAGTCATGAAAAATTATTTGTTTTGAGTGTTTAAAAAAAATCTAAATGGTTTTCAACACTAATCCAGTGGGAGTAACGCACTAATGTAAGAAGGTTTGTGTTGACTGAAATAATTCCTACGACAAGAATAGTTAATGGACTAACTGACGCATGCTAGAAATAAAACAGACGGTGCATTGTGTCGCTTTGAAAGAAACAGCGGGAGGACACAGAATATTGTTGACCAACAAACAGCCTTTCAAATAAAAGACACAGATTCGTGAGAGGACCAAGCAATTTTCCACTTACTAATGGTAGGGCTTAATTGTAAATGCTGTTTTTGGGTAATCAAACAAGATCTATTAATAATCTTTGGCGTCATTTTCGGCCTTTTCAAGCGTTTATCTGTTTCCTTTCAGAGATAATGGCTAATGCTACATTTCCATCCTGAAATATCAGCCGTGGCATTTGCTGTCAGCTCCACTGAAGATGCAAGCTTGAATGGGCAGGTAAAGCAAACGAGGTCTTTGAAACGCACACAGCCAGGAGTCAGCGAGAAACACAGTTGGACAATGGGATGAGATGCGTGGAGATCAGATTTCCTTCATGTTTGTTTTCTTAGGATAAGGTATGCCCTGGCAAAGAAAATATTGGCCTTCCTCGTGGCCATCTGTCGAATGTGGTGGAATCTCTAAAAAAGCCTAATGCTAATTTGTTTTATTAAGCACATGGCTTGAAAAGAGCAGACGCCCTCTTGACTGTTTCATTAAACTGCCTCCCCCCCCCCAAATCAGACCTATCTGACCATATTCATACTATTCAAAACATGGTTTGGGGTTGCTGAATTTGGATACACATGCTTTTCGACCGAGCCACTGATTTGCATTCATCCAAGGTGGTTTATTTCAAATCGTCTCTCTGGCTAAGAGTGGTTTTGTTCAGCGTTTCTGACAGTACGTGAGAAAAATGAGCAAAATGGGATGAAAAATCACAGGACTTGTATGGAAGATAACTGGGGATTGAGAGACCAAGTTTAAAGTAATATTGTGAAATACAACATAAGATAAAATGGCACAATTGTCATGATTAAAGTTGAAATTGTGAAGTTCACATTGGGTATAAAGTCACAATTGCAAGAAATAAAGTTGCAATTACCTTTGTTGTTGTTGCTCACACAGAAACGTGTTCAAGCTGTTTCGTTTATCAACTCTGTCTCAGATGTTTCTCCTGAAATCAACACAAATAAAAATGGACATCATAATTCAGAACATTTGGTCATGCAAGTTCATGATCTCGGACATTTTTAGCAAATCTGTCCACAGTTCGAGATATCTGTGTGAGATTACTGTGAGAAATGTCTTATTATGCTCTCCATTTAATCTTATTACTGTACATAGGGTTTCTTGACTCAATTTTAAAGAACTCTTTATGCCAAAAAGGTTCTATATAAGGAAACATTTCTTAAATGATTGCTTCATTCGTTCATGTTAAACAAGTTATTCCACTTACAAACTGCTTAGTTCATAAAGTTGAATTCAAAATAAATGAAAACTAAATCCATAAAATGATCCCATGATGGGAACCCCTGAAAAGTTCTATATATGAAGTGCCTGACAGAACCTATATAGTGCGTTTTCTTCTAAGAGTGTAGGAAACAATTTGAGATATAAAGAGATCTCTGCACATGTGATGTTTCTTTCCTGTGGGAGGAGTCATCAACCATTTTTTTTCCCAAACGGTAGTGAAAACAAAGGTTGTCTCTTTATGTAGTGTGAGCTATGAGCTGTTGACTTTGCCAACACAACAAAATCTGCTGACTGGAGTAAAATAAGTCACGTCTGAGGCTAAAACTCAATGACAAAGCACACTGTATTTACAAGAGAAGCAAACAAGCGCACTGCAACCAAACATACATGTGCATATGCAATTCACGTTTTAAATTCTGATAGATGCAAAGGCAAAGGAAATCATTTTAATGAGTGCAAGGTTTAGACTGACTCAGATATTTTTAGTGTCATTCAGATAAAGCCCCTGAAGGGACATGGTGATAAAAAAATAATAAAAAAATCCAATGGGAGGAATAATAATAAGTCAATGCTTTTGCGTTCTCTCACAAAATGTTTGCGTTCTCCCAAGAAACTTTGTGTTCACTCGCTAAATGTTGGTGTTCCCCCGAGAAACATTGCATTCTCTCACTAAATGTTTTGCTTTCCTTTCCTTTGAGAAACTTTGTGTTCTCTCGCTAAATATTGGCGTTCCCCCGAGAAACTTTGTGTTCTCTCACAAAATGTCTGCGTTCCCTTGAGAAAATTTGCCTTCACTTGCAAAAAGTTTGCATTCCCCCGAGAAACGTTGCGTTCTTTCGCAAAATGTTTTGCTTTCCCTCAAGAAACATTGTGTTCCCCCGAGAAACTTTGCGTTCTCTCACTAAATGTGTGCGTTCTCTTGAGAAAATTTGCATTCTCTCGCAAAATGTTTGCGTTCCCCGAGAAACTTTGTGTTTGCTCGCAAAATGCTGGTGTTCCCCAAGAAACTTTGCATTCTCTCGCTAAATGTTGGCGTTCCCCCGAGAAATTATGCATTCTCTCGCAAAATGTTTGCGTTCCCTTGAGAAAATTTGCATTCTCTCGCAAAAAGTTTGCGTTCCCCAAGAAACTTTGTGTTCACTCGCTAAATGTTGGTGTTACCCCGAGAAACGTTGCTTTCTCTCACAAAATGTGTGCGTTCTCTCACAAAATGTCTGCGTTCCCTTGAGAAAATTTGCCTTCACTTGCAAAAAGTTTGCATTCCCCCGAGAAACGTTGCGTTCTTTCGCAAAATGTTTTGCTTTCCCTCAAGAAACATTGTAGCCTGGGAAAACCCAGACAACTTCCGGCAAATTTAGATTTGCTCTGCAAGTAGTCTGGCAAAGAGCTCATTCAAGCCCATTTCTAATCCGTCGAAATCGCGGCACCAATCAGAAACGTTGGGGCGGGCTTTACACGATGACGATCGCTCTTATTGGTTTTAGGTCTATCCAATTCCGCCCAGAGGCATTTGAGCGACGTCCGTTGGTGAAGCGCACTCAACTTTTAAATGCATTATTATATTAAAATTGCAAACACATGAGGACAGTCTCCATGAAAGACCCACTGGCAGATGAACGTGCTGCTACATTTCTCTCCGAAACGGTAGGAAATGAAATTAGATTTAATAGAGGATTTTAACTATGACAAGATGATTGACAGGGCAGTTTACGTAAAAGAAGACAGATTCGTCCGATAAAGATGACAAGTAGTATGTCCAAAAGCTTGCCTACTTTTTTGCTACACATTCAAAAGTAAATACCTTTTCTTCACAAAAAGAGTACATACTTGTATGGCGTAGTGTAACTTAGGCGAATTGGGACGCAGCATATGGCTTTACACGATGATGATCGCTCTGATTGGTTTTAGGTCTATCCAGTTGCGCCCAGAGGCATTTGAGCGACGTCCGTTGGTGACGCCCCTTTGGAAATGAGTTATTAATGAAGCTTTGCCAGACCATAACTCAGTTACTACTGAGAATGGTCTGGTTTTAACCAGGCTAGAAACATTGTGTTCCCCCGAGATATTTTGCGTTCTCTCACTAAATGTGTGCGTTCTCTTGAGAAACTTTGCATTCTCTCGCAAAATGTTTGCGTTCCCCGAGAAACTTTGTGTTTGCTCGCAAAATGCTGGTGTTCCCCAAGAAACTTTGCATTCTCTCACAAAATGTTTGCGTTCCCTTGAGAAAATTTGCATTCTCTCGCAAAAAATTTGCGTTCCCCAAGAAACTTTGCGTTCTCTCGCTAAATGTTGGCGTTCCCCCGAGAAATGATGCGTTCTTTCGCAAAATGTTTTGCTTTCCCTCACAAAATGTCTGCGTTCCCTTGAGAAAATTTGCTTTCACTTGCAAAAAGTTTGCATTCCCCCGAGAAACGTTGCGTTCTTACGCAAAATGTTTTGCTTTCCCTCAAGAAACATTGTGTTCCCCGAGAAACTTTGCGTTCTCTCACTAAATGTGTGCGTTCTCTTGAGAAAATTTGCATTCTATCGCAAAATGTTTGCGTTCCCCAAGAAACTTTGCATTCTCTCACAAAATGTTTGCGTTCCCTTGAGAAACTTTGTGTTTGCTTGCAAAATGTTTGTGTTCCCCCGAGAAACTCTTTTCTCATTGGAACGCAAATGTTTTTGCGAGGGAATGCAAAGGTTTTGCGAGTGAACGTAAAGTTTCTCAAGGGGAACGCAAAACTTTTGCGAGAGGTGGTAAAAGCATTGAAAAAATGGTTCCCCCTACCATCTCATATTTTTTTCCATCACCATGTCCCTTTAGGGGCTCCATACAATCAGATACTATTATAGTTTTTATTCATATTTTGAATTAGATTTATTTTAATATTTTCCATTTTCATTTTAGTTAAAGTTTTAATAATTTTGTTTTCTTTTTAAATTTGTTTTTTTTATTCATTTTGATTAATAGTTAAACTAAATGAAAATGAGGAATGTTGCCTTGGCAACTAACTTTAAAAAAAAATATTTTATTTTATTTCAGTTAATGTTTATTTTATTTAAACTAACAAAAATGTTTTTATGGTTTTATTACCAGTAATAACTCTGGACTGACTATAAAAGACTAAAATGTTCACAGAAAAACACATCAACAATAAAAAGAATATAAGCCAATTGCACTGATAATTCCCATGTTCCCTCTCCCTGCAATTATTTGCATCACACTTTCAGAAAAAAAAAGAAAAAGAAAAAGAAAAAAACACTCGCAAACAATGGCTCTGATGTTTTACATAAAGTCATTGCATAACAATGGGAGGTTTGTGGTCTTAGGTAGCACTGTATCTCTCTGAATGGCTCTTTGCAAACAAAAAGTGGAGCACCCAGGTCATTACAAATGACATTTCTGGCCAGAAGAGTGGGATAGAATTCCTTTGTCCATTAAAGCACTTTTATGGGGGTTTAACCGGCACATTCAGATGCTCTCCACTGGCTAAAAATTTTACTTATTTTTCTACCCCCCGCGGAACTGTTTTAAAACACTGCCCTCCATCTCAGAAGAACAACAAAAGAGCTGTCACATTGTAATGCTTCCTGACAGCCCAGGATAAGAGGCATAAGAGACAAAAACAACACAACTGTGAATACAGAACAGCCACAAAAGAGATTTGACAAATCAAGACCTGTGAATGGCCTCCTACTAAATGCATACAATTCTCTTCTAGAAAAGCATTGCATATGCAAAAAAAAAAAAAAAAAAAGTACTACAAAATGAATGGGGAGGGGGAGGGGGGGGGTATTATTATAAACATGTAAATAATACATTTACATGTTTTTTTTATCAGAATACTTTGCTACACTTAGCAATACTGATCCATTTTGATGAGAAATTTTAAATAAAACAACTTTTTGGGGGTATAAAGTAAAAAAAAAAAATCGTACTTAATAAATATGATGTTTTATAGCACCTTAAAGCATTCCATCTTGTTTGTTTTGTGTTAAATAACACAACATTTAAAATAAAATGATACATTTACATTAAACGTATAAATAAAATGACAATTGAAAAAGTCAAACGGTGCCTAAAAAGTCTAAATTAAGTTGACATCCTCATTTAACTAATTAAGGATATGAATAATGGACAATGATTAATCATATCCATGGATAACTTTAGCTATATATATATAGTTAAAGTTATCCATTAATATCATTAATCATTATTCATATGTGTGTGTACACATATGTACACACACACACACACACACACACACACACACACACACACACACACACACACACACACACACACACACACACACACACACACACACACACACACACACACACACACACACATTTATAAAACCCGTCTTTAAATTTCAACACAATCTTATTCATTGTAAGTTCCAGAGCTCAAACAGAAATGACGGTCATCACGACACACAAGCTCTTCCCGAGTTCTTCAATTTCTCATTTGCATATTAAAGCAAGAATTCCCTGCCTCAGTTAAAGACATTAACATACAATTTACAAGAGCGGAGCCACGGCTTCATAACAAAACCAAATATTCCAGACATGTCTTTTGTTCTGAGCGCAAGACACTGGCCTTTCAATGATCAAACTCTATGCAAATAAACCTTATTCATTTATATGGAATTTCATAATCCTTTTTTAATTAAGGGAAGTGTTTGAAGAGGCATAAACGCACACGGTCTGTTGATTACATGGAGCTTTTTTTTTTTCTTTTTTTTTTTTTGCTCTGTCCTTCTTTTTAAATCTGTTTACCTGAGAAAAACGAACAAGGGAACACATAAAAGAAGCCACTTTGCAAAACACTCCAACCTCTTGGAACATATCAATACTTTGATTTTTCTTCAAGGCTGAGAGATGCTCATATAGGGAGGAGAAATCCATATCAACATTGACTAGACCGGTTAATTACATTAGAGGCCATCTTGAGTCTGTTGGTGATGGGTCATCAAATTGCATGCAAACAAAACAAAAAAAAAAAGGTCAAAAGCATATTGTTATCAAACTGTGAAAGAGCAGGACAGAGCTGTTGCGTCAGTGTCTGATTAAAAGAACTGCTGAGAAGTAGAAAAAGCACACACAAAATGCCCCCAATTGTGATATAAGATCGCACAAAACAACACACAAGTATTGTCTTTCTTTTGGCTTTATTCCCTCTAAAGTGAGACATTTAGGTTACATTTTTAATATATCAGAGACACAAATTCTGCATTTTACTGAACTTTTAGATACGTTACATAATCTTGTGACATAACATTAACCTAGAATGAAAAATAGCGAGATTTAAACATCATCGCATATATATATATATATATATATATATATATATATATGTGTGTGTGTGTGTGTGTGTGTTTGTGTGTGATAGTACCATGTGATTTTCAGATATGATTTCTCCCTATCGTTTAAAAAAATTACCAACTTAAAAACTTCAAAAGTTCAGTTGCTGCCTTAAATTATTAAGTCAAATTGGCTGTACAAGTCATTTCAACTCATAAGACAACTATAAAGTAATGAAAAAACATATGTTGGCATGATGATCTTATATCCTCTTTTTTTTTTGTACAGTTTATTACAAATTATTAAAAAATAATTAAATTTGCGAAATCCAAGAAGTAATATCATTCTGACCTTTTCTACAACATTAGCGGCCAATTCTGATGTAGTTTCATCGGATTTTTAAAAAATTTTTTTATGAATTTCGGCTATTTATTTTTGATGTTACTTAAATGTTTATTGCTAGAAACCCAGACAATCACAAAAATCTGGGTTTTAAACTGTAAACGGACATGTGCAACACTTTGGGGAAAATGGCAAAATTCTGAATTTTATTGCTGTCAGAACTGTTGGATTTGTTACACAAATATTTATCAAACATAAATTAAGTAAGCATGAAAAATAGCCCGTTAGAAACACCCTTTGGTCAGTGTCACTTTGACCCTCCCATTGAAAACCATTAAAAAACAAACAATACTCATAATTGTTTTAATAATTATGTATATAATTACATAATACAATTTTAGATATATTTAATGTTAATAAAAAAAATAAAAAAATAAAAACACAAATCAGGGTTTAATCTGTAGCGGATGTGTCCAACACTTTGGTAACAAAACAACAACAACAACAACAACAAAACAGTTCATATAAAAACGTAGTTTGACGGTCAACATTTCCTGAAGGTTAAGCTCCTCCTTTCACTGTCCATTTGTTGCAAAAGAGTCAGACATGCAGTGTTTCCACATTCAAGGACACCTTTTCTATATGTGTTTACATCAGGGTGGAATGCATTTGAATATATGCTTTGAAGGTGAAGATACAGCTGTGAAGGCACTTCTGCATTTTTGGGGGGCACTTTACGACCTCATTTAAAGGCTGACATCTCAAACACAGGAAGGAAGGAACCCAGAAGGGCTTTACAGTATCAAGAGGTCCACTTTAACTTCCTTTCTCCTTTTTGAACCAGCCTAAACGCCCAACATTGTCTTTGCTCTTTTATCAAATGTTTAGGATGGATGAATGCCCTTGTTATGACAAAAAAAAACAAAAAAAACAAATTAGAACATAAGATAAGATCAAATATTTCCAGTTGTTTTGTAGGACTACTGATATTAGGACTTAAAAATATAGGGGGGACGAGAAAGAAAGTTAGAGAAGGAGGGGTTGTCTTTACTTATGGGTGGTTGGGATTAGATCCTGGAAGTCTGCAAGATAATACATCAAAGGAAAAGCAGGAGAGCCCTGTGCTGTTCCCACATAGAAATCATCTTTACGCATAATGGCATTTTACAAGGGCCCTGCACTAAGGGTCTCGCAAAAAAAGAGGGGGCTGGGCCACTTCCCTGGTGTAATAAAACAGGCCGTGCCAAAAGTTTCATAAGCAATCAAATGGTCCTTATGTGCATTATAAAAGTCTACAAATCACATCCTTTTGGATTCGGAAAGCATGCATCTGACACGTCAGAGCCAGAGTTGTGTGCTTACTCGCGCTCCAAACTGAGAGGAAAACATTTACATATACACAAAGGACGAAGGAAAATTTCATGACGACAGAAATGAGGAGGGCAAAACAAATAAATGGAAGTTCAAAAACAAAACTTACTGTTTTTTTAGGAGTTCCATCTTAACTAGTTCTAACTCGGGGTTAATCAGTGTCAGTATTTGAAGTGGACATTGTTTTCATGGATACTAGTGACTCATATAGGCAGAGGAGAGAATTACACCACATGTACTGGTGGCTCAACACACCCAGGAGTTTGGTTGTGATTTTGGGGGATGAATCGCACAAAAGCTGTAACAAACATGTCTTGCGGTAATATGAAAATGAAAAGAAATAGGACATTTTATTTTACTTAATTACGATTTTTTTGACACGGTTTCCCTTCTTGTTTATCGTAATGTAAAAAATAAAAATAAAAAAATAAATCTCCTTCTCATTTCTGTAATATGACAAAAATAACTATTTAAAGCACAATGTATTTCTACATCATGAAAATAATGATAAGAATAATGATGGTTATACATCATTCATATACAATATTCAATGAGAATCACTATTGGTAATCAAAATTTAGAATTGGAAATGTGTGACATTCATCTGCCTACAACGAACCCACTGATCTGAAGAACCAATAATTTAACATTATTTATTCGCCAAAGAACCATATAGCTTAACTAAACGTTTACAGCGAAAAAAGTAGTTCTTAAGAAGAAAAGGGTTCTTGTCTGAACCCATAGTGAAACAAAAAACATTAAACTTTTAGTTTTACAGAAGCTGTGAAAAAAATTGGAAACGCAATGAGAAAAGATGTAGGGTCCGACTTCATTTTATCCACCAGGAATCGAAAAGTTGGCATTACATACTAGAATGGAGTCAGATTTGGCGGAGAGGGGGTAAAAAATAGGGACATGATGATGTCAAATGACAATTAAAGTTGTTACATTACATTTTGATGAAAGATTATGAACACATAACATAATATGCACTAATTAATTGTGTCCGATAAGACTAGGAACATATGTTAAAGTCCCCATGAAATAAAATTTTTTTGGGCTTTTAGTATGAATATGTAAGCCTTACTGTTATCTGTGCTCCAAAACAATGACAAAATTCTCATTTGGAAGATATAAGCGTTCAAAACTGGTCTCTCACTTCCACCAATATGGATCACTGATTTTGATGACATCACTATGCACTTCAGTTCTCATCAGATTTCCTGTCCAATCAAATGCTCTCTAGAATCTGAAGCTCCACCCCCTACATTATAAATAGACGCAGAAGCCGCGACTAAAATCAGTCACTTGATCATATTTACTATTTTCTACATGGTGAATGGCACATAGTGCACTATATAGGGGATAGGGAACGATTCAAAGCAGTAAATATGCTTTCCATTGGGGAGAATGAAGTCTGGTTTCACGTTAGTGTCCCGTGGACCGCAGCGGGCGCACAGTCTGCTCCGGTCCAGAGACACGATAGCACAGAGCGGATCATATGTGCGATCACAAAACATATCGGACCCATTTCAATTCCACACAGAATGCTATATTTTAAAACTAAAACACTATAAACGCTATTGGCGATTTAAAAAAAGGGGAGGAGCAGTTCAATATGTTCCACCCTGTCTTCCTGTTTCAGTGGAAATTTCGTCAATACATTGAATAATGCTGTGCGTTTCAAGGCACTCCAGTGGGCCTTTAAGAAAGTCAAAAGGGTCAGTTTTGATTGCATGTTGAATTCATAATGTTATATTCCTAAAAAAAAACCAGTGCTAGTGAAACACATAATCCACCACAGCAAATATCTGTCACAGGTGAGCTGAGTACTATGATCCAAAGACGATGAGGTGTGATGCAGAATGAATGAATATAGAGACTTTAACGAACACCAAGAGATAAACGCACACAACAGAAGTAAGATAACGTTAAAACTAGCAAATAACTGATGACTTAAATACACAAGGAATGATAATCAACGGAACAGGGAACAGGTGTGAACTAATCAGAAACGATGACAACTACACAAGCAACACAGTAACCAGGGCTGTGTCTGATATCGCCCCCTATACCCTTAAATATGGCACTATTTGAGGGGAAAGCCATTTGTGTCCGAAATCACAGTGGACATTATCAAGTGCATTTATTAAATCCCACAATGGACCGCAATGAGGAGTGTACAACTGATGTACGCTACGCTCAATGGCTAGAGAATACCCATAATGCACTGTGAGGGTGGCGCGTTGAATGAATTCCCACGTCTGACCAGAAGATGGCGCCCGCAGCTGAATCATCCATCCATCCATTTTCCAAACCACTGGTCCAATGTGGCTACAGCGTAATATCATACAGGTATAAAATCCTTTTTTAATTGATTATTAAATTGTTTAACTGAGGTTTATTCAAGCTAGCATCCATACCAGAGTTGAAAATAAATCTTTTCATTTCTACTGGAGCTAGTTTGCTAAGTTTCAAATGATTATTAAACAGCAAGAACAAACTGCAAAAACGGCGCACTCAGTGTCTGAATTCACTCACTCGTTCTCATTCACTCCCTCAAGTAAACTATTTAAATGGACAAATGTAGGAGTTAGTGAATGAGGATATGGGTGCGATTTCAGACACAGCCAAGGACAACCAAGACTAGAAACTAGAAACAGAACAAGACAATAACTGTAAGGCCTTAGACACCGAGATTTTTCCAGATATCTGCTCACAGCACAGCTTCATGGAGCGCTGGATAATCAAAACATGGCACGTCTGACAGCGTTTGGCTTTTCTTCTGTTTGAACATCATTCATACGAAGTCACAGAGTGTTTTCTTCAGAGGGGAACAAGAGAGAGCGCGGTCAGTACTGAGCTGCTAAATCTATTAGCACTGACGGAAAAATCAATGTGCTCTTGTCCCTGTGAGACTCCCACTCAGATGTAGCCTTCACTTCCATGCAAACACACGGCTGTCTGAAGAATGCAGCGGGGGACAGTGACAGTGAGGTCGCCAAATATTGACTTGTGTCCAGTGGAGAGCTCATGCTTTTAGAAACATGAGGAAAGTGACCATCAGGTCAGAAAGAGTCTCTCTTTTAAGAGACTCAATTACTGTGACAGAGATCACATACTGGCAAATAACCAATCCAGATAACTCTGATGAAATCACTGAACAATTATAAAGTTATACTTATTAACAGCAAAAAAGTACACATTCAGTTAATATTCATTATTTAACAAAATGTAATAAAAGATTATGAAAAATCAAACATTTAGCATATCAACACTGACTCGTCAAAGGCTGCTGGAATTAATTTCATGTGACACGAACTTGCTGTTATGAAATCACTGACGATGATAAAGTTAAAGGATTAGTTCACCCAAAAATAAAAATTCTGTCATCATTTACTCACCCTCATGTTGTTCCTAAGACTCGTTCATCTTCCGAACACAAATGAAGATCTTTTTGATGAAATCTGAGAGCTTTCTGTCCCTCCATTGACAGCTACGCAACTACCACTTTGATAACTTTTTGAAGTGTCAAAGTGATAGTAGCGTGACGTTAGCTGACAATGGAGGGACAGAAAGCTCTCAGATTTCATCAAAAAGATCTTCATTTGTGTTCGGAAGATGAACGAAAGTCGTACGGGTTTAGAACAATGAGGGTGAGTAATTAATGAAATAATATTTGGGTGAACTATCCCTTTAACTGCAAACGTGAATCCAAGCAGAGCTAGTGGATCATGTAAGAGTGTGGTGACTTTCATTGTCAAGAAAACACTGTAGAGTACAGAATACACACAGAATATACAGTTAATAACTAAAATAAGTATACAAAAAAAATATTAATTTCGAAGAACTGAATCTACCGACGCACAACCAGCGCTGAAAATGGTTTCACGATTAAAAAGCATTTTCCCTACATTCAAGCAGTTCTGGTATAACAACCAAGAGGATATTAGCCATAAGTAAAATATGAAATGTGATTGTTTGTTGGTTGAAAACCGGTGCAAACAGGTGCTCTCCAGCTCACCCATCCACTGAGAGGAAGAGGTCACAGGCTTTATCTGGTTGGATTAGCTGAGCGTGAGTTTGTGGCGGGGGAAATGGCCTGATATGAGACTGGTGGTCAGACATAAGCACGCACAGGCAAAATGCAGCACTCATATTTCATACGTCTCCATCTGCATCTCTACAACTGCCTGAAAGATCTTATCTCGCAACTGTCACTGCAGGAAACGCGATAGTTCGCATGCATGTGTAGGCATTGGTTAACTGCTACAAGGTGGATATCAGCTACTGGCGCGAAATCAAAGATCATACGTGTAATATCTGCATGGTGCGCTTTTATTTCCTAAATTACACTGAAAACATGAGATAAGAGATGACTGATGCGATGCCTTACCGAGATCTTTGTCTTTACAGTATAGCATTTTGAAGGTTGCACTGACATCTACAGGCAAGAAAAGGTTTTGTTTGTTAAAACAATTGAAACTTGTCGCAAAATATGTACTAGCTAAACTGTATTCTTCTATTCCCATTGAGAAATTCAGCGTGTTCCTTTACCAAATGGGAATAAACCAGTAAAACGCCACCGCTTAGTACACTGGCTTTGACTGGAATGAAATAGTCATAACAAGAATTCAACACGTAAAGGGATTTTTTTGTGTGTGTGTGACAAAAATCCCTATAGATATTAGATGCACGCTATTTGAAAACTAGGCAACACTTTATAAGGTTTCATGTTATTAACTACATTAGTTAAGATGAACTACATACTATTAATAATAATAACAACAATAATCTTAAGTCAACTCAAAAGTTGAGTAGCCTATTAATATTAATGCACTGAAACTAATGTGAACAGTGAATTGTATTTTTATTCACCAACATTAACAAATGCTTTAAAAAATATTACTCATAGTTCATGTTAGCTAATGCATTATCTAATGTTTGCAAATGAGACCCTGTTGTAAAGTGTTGCATGAAAAATAAGTAGCCTATAGTTATTTAACAAACTTTTATATAAAGGCAACTTACGACTTATTTCAAGGCACAAGCAACCCGTTCAAGCTTGTGTAGCTAACATTAAAAAGTTTGGTGTCAAATGGATTTTAAAATGTTTTGGAAAGAAGTCTCTTGTGCTCACCAATACTGTAATTATTTGCAATTCCTGTGTATTTTCAGCATCATTACTCCAGTCTTCAGTGTCACATGATCCTTCAGAAATCATTCTAATATGCTGATTTGATAATAAAATATAAATATTATCAATGTTGAAACAGTTGTGCTGCTTCATATTTTTGTGGATACCATGATAAAAAAAAAATGTCAGGGTTCTTTCAGGTTCAAAAGAATAGCTTGTATTTGAAATATAAATCTCTTGTAACATTATAAATGTCTTTACTTTCACTTTTGATCAATTTAATGCATCCTTGTTGAATAAAAATCTTTTATTTTTTTATTAAACCTTACTGACTCCAAACTTTTGAATGACTTGTTTCTTGAAGGGTTACTTTTTGGTTACCAGAGCAGTGTTTAACACTAACCACCTGAGAAACAGGAAATACACAAAAACACAACTTAAAAGGTAAAAGCAAGTCAAAAACTGAAAAAGAAGAATGTTTATTTTAGCCTACTGTAGAAGAGATTTGTCCACATTTGATTTGATGTATTACTTGAAAATGAAAATATGACACCCTGATCCATCATGGCAACCTCTACATGTTACATCATGCCAGCATAATCCAGAATCTCCATAATAACACATTTTCAACTTGTAAGATCAATTCACGTCTTTGTCAAACTCATAATTATAAGTTATAAACCGTAAATGTTATGAAAGCTCTGATTTCCACCAAAATGGCAGTGGCTATGCTTTCTTTGTATTTCAATGTGAATTAAAGAAAGTAGTGATGAAGTATTTTGTTGTCATTACCAACAAACTTGCACACTGATTCATTTCCATGAACACCTCAGAGCCGAACGTCCAAGTCGCCATCTTATAATTACAGGAATTCCAACACAATGTGAATGAAGCATTAGTTGGATAAAGAAACAGGAAAATTAACCCCCCAAAAAGTTCATTTTAATATTATATCACAGTGACATCTCATGATTTGCATAACTACGAATCACTGATGTCCACTGTGTTGGAGTCTGAAAATATATGGTGGGGAGACAGAGAGTACTTAATAGCCTGCTGGTCTTGTGTTGAAATCGACAGAGGGAGACTATGAACAAGAATGGTCCCCGGTGGACCAATATCTAAACTGTCTTCAGGCATAGCGTCCTCTGAGTGCTTGGACATGTCCTGAGAAGAGGCACCGTCAATGTTCAGTGGTTCCTTTGTGGCGGCGATCGACGGATTGGTCTCCGTTACCACCGTAACCTCAGTCCCGCCCTCCTGGATGAGCTTGTGGAGGCTTTCCAGGTCAGAGCAGGACGTGATGAAGGTGTGTGTGCCGTCGGAAGCTGATGCAGAACAGGAGGCGATGAAGTTTTGAGTGCTGGTCTGAGGGGCGGTTTCACCGGGACTGATTTGAGTGAGTAAAACCGTCTGGTGCCCGAGTCCGCCTTCTGGTGCTAGCATGTTCACGTGCTGTATTACAGGGTTCAAAAGCACGTCGTGATCATCCGGACCGAGCAAAACTGCTCCCGCCTTTGCAGCGGAAGCCTGAACAAAAGTAGCCTCCGGTCCTAAAGAGGGCGCCACAATGATCTTAAGATGCGTTGTGCTGTAGGAAGACGGCGAAGCGGTTGCAATAGGGGCAAATCCTGCGTTTTCTACGGGTTGTTTGGTAACAGTTTGTGATTCTTGATTATGACTTTGTTGTTGTGCGTTACTGTTATGCTGCCTCTTGTGGCTGCGAAGAGAATCCTCCCTGACGAACGAAGCCTCGCACAAGTCGCAACGAAACGCCCGCGTTGCCTCCAGTCTCGCCCGGTAGCGTGAGCTAAGAGGTTTGGGAGGCTCCTCCCCCGTCCCGCCCTTACCCTGCCTGTCCGGTTTATCCGCATGACACTTCCTCCTGTGAATTAACAAATTACTGCGCTGCTTACTAGCAAACGAACAGTGCTCGCATTTAAAGGGCCGTTCGTCCGAGTGCACGCGCTCGTGGATCTTGAGCGCCCCCTTGCTGGAGCAGGAGTAACTGCACTCGCTGCACTGCAAAGGCTGGGCCGGCTGGTGCTGGCGGGAATGGTGTCGCAGGATGGCTTTGGTGGAGCACTGGAAGTCGCACTTTGAGCAGCGGAAGGAGTCGGAGGCGCTGTGCTTCAGCTGTACATGCGATTTTAAATTGGCCTTCATGGCACAGCGATACTCACAGAGATCACACTTATAAGGCTTCTCGCCGGAGTGAACCCGGCTGTGACGCTTCAGGTCGGAGTTGATCTTGAATTTGGCGTCGCACTGGTTGCACTGGAACGGGGCGTCACCTGAGGAGGAAGCATCCAGACATGTGAACTGAACACAAATAACACAATTTTTACTACCGGTTCTGATAATTCACAAAAAATGTATACTATTTAGAGGCTTTCGCACCGGGAACTAGCCACCAGGGTGGTTCTCCGAGAACTACATTTTAGCCGGTTTCCTGGTTGCATTCACACCACCAGTATCCACCTTATTTTTCACGTAAAAGTGTGCGTGGCCATTTGTAAATTGAATGTATCTGGCTTCCGGTGTCATCCGCTTCCAGTTAGTTTAGCTGTACAAAAAAGCTTGTTATGCTGCTTGATATTGCAACTGGTATTTCTTACCCTATTATTTTAATGTAGTGGCTTAATTATAAACATGCTGGTTTGTAGCGCAAACAGTTTTAACATTTACTGCAATTTTTTATTCTTCTCGTTATTTCCCTATAGCGGCTAATGAACCGGAAGTCTAGCGGAGAACGCTAGAGCCTGAGCACACAGCGCTTCCATTATCTGTCTTTAGTTTACAATCTGTTTAACAGTCCTGTCTAATACATTATTACATAGAACTGTTATTCAAAGAAAGTAGACAGTATATGAGAAAGTATTAGCATTGATGTCCAGTGTTGCTAGATGAGCAGAAATACATAATCATGTTTCGCTTGGTCCCCTCAAAGCTGCGTTGGATTTTCTCCTTAGCCTAAAGGTTGAGAGGTCCATCTATCACTGTTTTCCATGTTCGTAGAGTTAGTTAGTGAAGTAAATATACAGGCTATAAACTGTGTTCACAGATAAAAATAAAAATAAAAGCCTCATTGTGTTTGTAATTGTGGTCTTACAAACTATTCTAACTCAAACATTCTGGGAAAATGTTTTTTGATAAAAACTGAAAGAGTTGTCGGACGCTTAGTGATGGTGACGTTGAAGTCGTGCGACCGTGGTGCAGTTCGTTTATAGCCTACCTTTAGCTTTTTACTTCTGGCGACTGCATTTAGGCTTCAAAATTCATTAAAGTTGTGTTCATCTGTGAAAATTATCTTGATGAACAAAACGTGCAAGTATCATAAACTTTTGTTGATCACAGAGCTTGTTTTTAGCGATAATCCAAAATCCCATTGGGTTTTTGTCGAGGGAACCAGTGTGATGCAGTACGTGTTGCAGCTCATACAGAACGCTGCCGCCAGGATTCTGAGCAGAACCAGAAAATATGAACATATCACACCAGTCCTCAGGTCTTTACACTGGCTCCAAGTTAGATTTAGGATTGATTTTAAAGTATTATTACTGGTATATAAATCACTCAATGGCCTAGGACCTCAATACATTGCAGATATGCTCACTGAATATAAACCCAACAGATCACTCAGATCATTAGGATCATATCAGCTAGAAATATCAAGGGTTCACTCGAAGCATGGTGAGTCTGCTTTTAGCTATTATGCCAGCCGCAGCTGGAACCAGCTTCCAGAAGAGATCAGATGTGCTCCTACTGTAGTCACATTCAAATCCAGACTCAAAACACTTCTGTTTAGCTGTGCATTTACTGAATGAGCACTGTGCCGCTGTTCGTCCGACTGTTTGTACTGTACTGTATTTTATTTTATTTTTCTAAACTGTTTTAATTATTTTTATTTCTTTTTATTATTTTTATTTCTTCTATGTAAAGCACTTTGAATTGCCATTGTGTATGAAATGTGCTATATAAATAAACTTGCCTTGCCTTGATGCGAACTGCCGGTTGGCCAACAAAGTGACGTCATACCTGCACTACTCTATTGTGCAGGGTTAGACCCTACTCTGAAGTAGGAGGTGATTTAGTTCCCCCAAAAGGCGTTCCTAGAACTAAAATCTTTCCCAGTTCCTGAGGTGCGAACACACCAAAAAGTGGATACTCCCACCATTAGTTCTAGGAACTATGAAAAGGTTCCTCCAGTGCGAAAGCCCCTTTTGTTACCAACATACTAATCAAGCAAAATAAAAAGCAAATAAAAAAAATTCAATTTTTGTAATGTACACGGCTGTTTAAAAGAACGATACTATTTTGTCATTTTATAAAATTATTTTGGAAAACTTCATGATGCAACTATATAAAATTATATAATTGATTGTGTGTTCTCACACAAGAAACAGGAAAACAGTTTTATCTCATTAATCTTCTAGCAAGTTTCACATGCAAGTGTAAATTCTCAAATATCAGTAGTTCCTGGAAATGGTCTGTGTGGCAGCGGAAAAAAAAAGAAAGAAAATTAATTCTAGAAAACCACTTGATTTTTGTGGTCCTTTTAAAGATTTTAGTTGATCTAGTTTTTTTTTTTATAACATATACACACACACACACACACACACACACACACACACACACACAGTATATAATGCATTATATTTACACTCAACCGTAAAAGGTTTGATTTCTCTCAATTCTCATCAAGGCTGCTTTTATTTTTATTTGATGAAAATACAATAAAAAACGTAATACTGCAAGTTATTACAACTTAAAACATTTTATTATAACTTTTGCATTTTAATAAAATGTAATTTATTCATGTGATGGAAAAGCTGAATTTTCAGCATTATTAGTCTTCAGCGTCACATGATCCTTTAGAAATCATTCTAATATGCAGATTTGCAGCTCAACAAACATTTCCGATTTTTATCAATGTTGAAAACAGTTGTGCTGCTTTATATTTTTGTGAAAAGTTCAAAAGAACAGCATTTATTTGAAATAGTAATCTTTTGTAACATTGTAAATGTTTCTCTTATGATCAATTGAATGCATCCTTGCTGAACAAAAGTGTCAATTTCTTTAAAAAAGAAATAAACATCTTACTAACCCCAAACCTGAGTGTAACTGGCATAATCCCCAGCTGTCCTCACCTGTGTGAGATCGGAGGTGAACGGTCAGCTGGCTGGAGTTGCGACTGGCGTAGGGACATATCTGACACTTGAAGGGTCTCTCGTCGTAGTGGATACGCAGATGCTTCTTCAGGCTACTGCTGTCGGCGGCCGCGTACGGACAGTGCTTACACTTGTGTGGTTTCTCTCCCGTGTGCAGACGGCTGTGGAGATTCAGCTTATCGCGACGACTGAAACGTTTATGACACAGTTCACACTCGAAAGGCCTCTCGCCTGTAGAAAGGAGACAGATCTCAGCACTTTAATGTTCATCTGGCATCATTTTGATCATGTCAGATAAGTGTAAGATGAACACACAGAATGGAAATTACTTACCAGTGTGTGTTAACATATGTCTCTCCATGTCTTTTTGGCCATACTGCGTTTTGAATGTACAACCTAAGGGCACAAAATGAAATAAAACATCTTTTAAGCTCCATATAGCACAGATTTTTAATACCTTAAAGGGTTCTTAGTTCGATTCTGTCAACACTGCATCATTAAACATCATCGTTTAGCGCCTCAGTACTTGAGCGAGCTCTTAACGCATTATAGTCCTTCATGTTTATTGCGATCTCAAAATTCTGCCCAGGTGATAATACCTAGAATATTAAAATCATCTGCAGGCTGTAGATCCTTCTCCTATTTAGCACCTAAACTCTTAACCTTGTTCGGGAAGCAGTCACACTCCTTCAGTTTAAATCTAGACTAAAAACACTCTTTAAACTGGCTTACACATAACAAATGATCACATTTCTATAATTCACATCCATTAGATTGTTAGGCTGCATAAACTAGGTCAACCGGAACCAGGAGGACTTTCAATAACACCCGATGTACACATTACATCATAAGAAGAATGGCATCTATGCTAATACAAGTCTCTCTGTTTATCCTGAGGTTACCATAGTCAGCCGTATCCGGTCCGTATCCAGATCAGATGGAGGACCTGTGTCTAGACACGATCACAACGCATCCCTGAATGTCAGAAGAGACCATGTCTACTAGACAATCCCCTGTGAAGGCCTCGTCGACACGACAGCCATCGGCACAGAACCTCAGCAAAGACCACAAGAACCAAACAAGTCCTCCGCACAGACCTATGACCAGCTTCAGCTGCACACTGGCATGAGGACTCCGATCTTCAAGCAAAAGAAACTGGATGAATATTTGAATGCTACTGATCCACAATCTCTGTAATTGAGACTTCTGAATCATAATCGCACCATGTTCGTTCGTTGGTCAGAGGAGAACTGGCCCCCCGACTGAGCCTGGTTTCTCCAAAGGTTTTACCTTCATTCTGTCACCCGATGGAGTTTGGGTTCATTCCCACTGTTGCCTCTGGCTTGCTTAGTTGGGGACTATTAATACTCAACAATATTATTGATTTGACTGCACTGATGCTGTAGGATGAGAACTGAACTGAGCTGATCAATGACATCACTGTTTTCTGCAGAACTGCTGTAGTTGAAATTAACTAATTCAATAATTGATGATCTTTACAATGAAACTGAATAAACACAGACTTCTGACTTCAGTTGAACAATGGCACTATTTTCATTTAGAGATGCTGTATAGCCAAAATGAATTCTGTTTGCATCATTGTATAATTTGCTTTATGCTATGCTTTGAAACAATCTGTGACTTGACTATACCCTTTTACAAAGTCTTTATTTTGTTTTTGGTGTCTACTAGAATTGCTTTTCATGCTTAAATGTTCTCAAAAAAAATATTTTTTACATATTTTTTCTTCCCAGTCTGTCAGTAACGCTCAGTTTACTTCCTGTCTCTATAAAGCACCTCCTTCTGAAAAGCGCTGTGTGCTCTGATTGGTGGGCTGGATCAGTGTTATGATTGGGCAGCCGCTTTGAGTGTGCTTGGGAAATGTCAAGCCCCTTACCATAACCGTGAGTTTCAACCATAGACTGTAAAAAAAGATCTGGTGAAAAGTGAAGCTGCCAAAGTCCTAATATGGCGCTGACATCTTGCACAGATTTGGGACCCGAGTCTGCGCAGTAGTGAACGCGGGACCTGCTTCAGCGCAGTAGTGAGCAGGAAGTGAAGCCGGGATCTCAAGGTCCCGCCCTCACTCCCGCAGAAACGGTTACTACAAAGTTTACTGTGTGAAATAAACAGTTATGGACATGTAGAAATTAAAGGTGGTATCAGTGATTTCAGGCCCAAAAATATTTTTATCACATTCATCTAATCTCTCGTCAAAAAGGCTCTGAGATCTGCACACAAAAACAAATGGCTTAGCCAAACACTCAAAACCAAAACAAATAGTGTTCCAACCAATCACCGACAGGGGGAGGGTGTTGTGAGGTTTTGAGCTAGCTTTTTCTTCAGCTCTGACTTCGCGTGCAGCCGTGCACGAGCTCAAAACCTCACAACACCCTCCCCCTGTCGGTGATTGGTTGGAACACTATTTGTTTTGGTTTTGAGTGTTTGGCTAAACCATTTGTTTTTGTGTGCAGATCTCAGAGCCTAGGCTGCCTACAGAGACGCGTTTTTTTGACGGCATGCTTATGGGGCGGGCAGCTAGCGGATCGTTAGGAAAGATTAGATGAATGTGATCAAAATATTTTTGGGCCTGAAATCACTGATACCACCTTTAAAGTTGAAGCTCCAATCTCCTCCTGAAAATCCCCCAAAAAGTCAGTTGGTGCCTTGGTGACTACTTCGTTTAGAGAAGCTGTCAATCATGACGTCACATTCCTGTTTTTATAGCATCAAATAACGAACTAAAATCAAACTTATTTTTAAAAAAACGAACACCTAAACTTTAATCAGTGTGATAAAAACTACCTAAAATGACAGAAAACATCTCTGAAAATGTTTTATTTGAAGTGTAATTTGATTGTTTCGTTTCCATCGTGTCCATTAGACTTCATGGGGAGGCGGGGTTTATGACCTACACTGGGACCAGCCACCGGGGGGCGATCGAGGCGCTTTGGCTTCACTTTTCAGCACTTGTGCGGCACGCTTGGTTTCAACCAAGGGGGTAATCCATCAGCCGGAAACCGAAGCTTCCCCGGGCGCCGCCATTGATTAGCGGACCATCACCTGCTGTTAGCATTACATTGACTCCCATTCATTTTGGCGTCACTTAGACAGCGAATAACTTTACATCTGAGGCGTTTAAAGACTCCATTTGTCCATTATTTATTTCTAAAGAAGCACGAAAATGTATAAAAGGCTCCATTACCTTATATCTTACGTTATGGCCCTGTAGAAGCAGTTTTTTTTTAAATAGGCTAACGATTGCGTGATAACCATGCGACTCTGTCGCACAGTAGACATATTACCGTATAGACAGGAGGAGAAGCTCGGGCGCAATCGGGGGAACGTGGAGGCAAAATGACAAAATAATTAATCAGAATACTTAGCAAAAGTTTCTCTTGCTCCTAGCTCATGGACACCTCCTACTTACGATCTCCGTCTCTGCAAGTTTCGGAAGGGAATGATTCAGATTTCTCTTGGCACAGCTACTAGAAAACAGACGGGTTGCTCACGTCACATCTACGTCGTCAAGCTCAGTTTGAGTCTGCGCAGTACGCTCGACCATCAGGAAGTGAGTGCTTCTAATTGACTTCTCTTTTCTCCGTTGAAGTCTATGGGGTCGCTGTGTCCATTTCTTTTACTGTCTATGGTTTCAACACACTACTAACTAACTCAACCAGGCCCCGCCCCTTTTTATTTTGGGCGGGAATTATTTAAATGAGGAATATTGTGACGTGTTCGTTCCCGGAAAGTCTTCAAGACTCTCAAGGCGTTTCCGGGAGTTCAGAAACAGTTACTGATATAGAGAATGACTACTTTTGGAGTGACTTTGTGCAACTTTGCAGACCTTTTTCACGCTCAAACAGCAACATTACACACTAAAGAAAGTTGAACAAGTAAAAAAGCATACTAGGTCCTCTTTAAAATAAGAAATGCAAAGTTGTTGCTGACACTTACCTGAGAATGTGCATATGTGTCTTTTTTGAGTTAGTGCAGGTTTCAGCTTTTTGGACGGGGTTTTCTGGGTTCTGGTGAGGGTCTTCTTGACTTTTGGTACACATGTCTGAAATGACTCTAAAAAACGCTTTCATGAATAGTAAACAGTGCAGTCTACTATATACCGAGGATTTATGACCTTTAAAGTGACATGGTACTTGGAGGTGAAACTCACCACTGGATCCACTGTTTCGGGCTGATATATGAGTCGAGGGGATCTGGCAGCAGTTTTGCTTGTGTGCAAAAAAGAGCTCAACGTTGTTGTATTGCTGTTTGCAGAAGCCGCAGATGTGGATGTCAGGACTCACTTCTACTAATAGGTGGTTTATTCCTGTGAATTAACATCAAATAAATATAAAAGGGGGGAAAACATTGTAGTACCTAACAGGGGTTAGTCAATAAAACTGAAACACTGACCAATATAGTGTTGGAGGATTCATGACTATATATCTGCGGTCTGGTGGCCAATCTTCACTGATTTTACTTTCCCTCAGTGAGAGCAGAGTGTGAAGGTTGAATTAGCAGACCAATAGCACAGCTGCACATAAAATATTGCAATCCACACAACATAATAGGAGACATATCAGATTTCAAATTGTTGGTGCGTCATCTGTGACCAGGACAGCAAGTCTTTGTGGTGTATCGAGAGCCACGGTATCCAGAGTAATGTCGGACGAAACACATCCAACAGGAGTAAGTGTCCTCACAAGAGGAAGATGTCTGAAAGGGCTGTCCAGGTACTAACCCGGATTGTATACAATAAACATAAAACCACAGATTCCCAACTCACTGCAGAATCAAATGCGCACCTCGACTCTCCCGTTTCCACCAAAACTGTTCATCAGGAGCTTCACAGAGTCAATATTCATGGTCAGGCTGCTATACTCAAACCTTTGGTCACTTGTGAGTCGTGCCAGTGCCAACTATCAGTTTCAATGGTGCCAACAGAGTGCAAATCTTAGAGTGTGGACAATGTTAAATATCTAATGTTCTCTGATGAGTCCACTGTCTTTCCCAAATCTTAACACATGGACTGTTTCTGCCAAGAGTGAAGCCATCAGTGATGGTTTGGGCTGCAATATCATGGCATTCCCTACTGTGCTTAAGAGAGTAGGGACTACAGAATCATTCACCATTCATTTTAATTTTTGGGTGAACAATCCCTTTATGTAGTAAATGTCATTCCCAAGACGAATTGATGCTGTATTGGCCCGCAAAAGGAGTCCCTACACCATACCAATACATTATTGTGGTCTAAAACCAGGTGTTTCAGTGAACAACCCCTGTATACATACACACACACACACACACACACACACACACACACACACACACACACACACACACACATATATATATATACATATACATATATACACATCTATCTATATATATATATACACACACACACACACACACACACACATATATATATATATATATATATATATATATATATATATATATATATATATATTATAATAAATATATTTATATTAGTAGCTAGCAATATATTATATAGTATCAAATGCTAACAATACCCGATTGCCCATAACTGTACCATCACTTAAGTTTCATTAACTTCAACTTTCATTGTTTGTAAATAAATTTGACAAATTTACGGATCATAAATTACGTTTATATTTATTATAAGCTAAGGACTCTAATTCTTTAATCCGTTTATTTAACAGTATTAATATTTGTATAATTTTTGTCATGATTATTCACCTGTATTGCACAGGGCTTTTTTTACACATCAGTTTTAAAATAGATTTTTTTTTTTCTTGGGTTTCGTATATAATAATGATATCGCTTTGTACCTTCTCCGTTGAATGTTGCCATCTGGATCAAGATGCCAGCTGAGATTCGATCCGTGAAGTATTTAATAACTTTATTTCGCGTTTGCTGATGTTGTTGTTCTGTGCCTTCTTCATTTCAAACGTTTTTTCAGCAGAGTTCAGAGTTGATGGTTGGTTTTGCGACAGTGTGAACTGCTTGACGGTAAACACTGAAAAATGAACGGCGCTAAACAGCGCCTCTCCAGTCAGGAGAGAAGCATTGCGTCATCGATAGATAGATAGATAGATAGATAGATAGATAGATAGATAGATAGATAGATAGATAGATAGATAGATAGATAGATAGATAGATTACTGCTCAGGTTCCCCCCCCCCCCCCCCCCCCTCCAATTTGTAATCATCTTGTGTCTTTTATAGCTACAAATGCTACTGTAGTGTAAGGATTTTTCTTTAACAGTGTTAACAAGTAAGCACTGCCACGAACAGGTTAAGGTAGGTGTAGCCAGAGTGTAGCCTACATGTTGAATTAAAATAATAGATTTTTTAATCAACCTTTTCTCATACGGATTTTTGTAAATAATGATTAAGAAAACAGCTGCAAGTATGAGGGTATAATTGTTGCATTATTTCAAATAAACAGATTGAGATTCACAAATAAATGTAGCTTCACAAAAATGAATAATAAAAATGATTAATTCACAAATAAAGTGAGATTTGCAAATAATACGAATATTTCCATCATTCATTTGTGAATCGCTGCACGCATTTGGATTTCAAAACAATTCTAGGGTCACATACAGACAAATTCACAAATCTCACTTGATTTATTTGTGAATTTGACTCATTTTTGTGAAACTCTATGCAGTTTGCATTTATTTGTGGATCTTATTTGTGAATTTAATAAATTTTTGTGAATCTCTTTACATTTCTTTGTAAATCCCAATCTATTTATTTGGAATAATTGAATAATTCAGTGTTATTATATGTGTTATTAATAGGCTACAGTTTTGGCAGAGCTCTGTGCTCCATGTAAATTTGTAGTGTTTTTAGGGGGCTTGAGGGTCATATTTCAAACTATGTCTTGTTCAAAAGGCACTATGTGTGTGTGTGTGTGTGTGTGTGTGTGTGTGTGTGTGTGTGTATAATAGTTATAAGTCAAGCAATTAAATTTTTTGTGCAACTTTGTTTCTAAACTAAGATTGTGTGTTGTGTGTGTGTGTGTGTGTGTGTGTGTGTGTGTGTGTGTCGATTCCCCACGAGGAAGTATGGAGATGAGTGGCCCTGTCACTTCATTTGAACCCAGCTGAGCTCGACAGCTGCTTAATGGCTGCAGGCTGTCAGAACAGAAGACATCTTAGCGTCGGAGTTTTCATTGTTGACTGTCTAGCACTCTAGCAGGACCTGGACTGCAGTTACACGAGATGAACACACGGGGGAGTCCGCGCTCCATCCTTCGCCTCCAATGAGAATGAGCCGTGAGACCACAGGTACGCTTGAGCAGCCTTTTGGTAGTAAATATATATATACAAATAATATAGTTATTATATTTTATTTATTATAATTGTTTTATAACCAATTATTTATAATAATAATAAATCATTATCCATTTTTTTACTTACTGTATTTATTGTTTTAAAATAATTGTAACATTATTTATACAAATTATTAATATATTCATTTATAGATATATTAATACTTTTTTAACATAATATATATTATATGATGAAAACAGACATTTCTGATTTTTATATATATATATACACATAATATATATACACACATAATATATATATATATATATATATATATATATACACATATACATATAAATCAGAAATGTCTGTTTTCATCATATAATATTTTTTATGTTTAAAAAATAATAATGAAAATATTGAAAACTTAGTGATGTTAGATTAGTTGGTAAAAACATTTTGAATTTCTAAATTATTATCATCATCATCAATTTATACTATTTCAGTTGTTATTTATAATTATTGTTATAATAAAATTATACTTATAATAGCCAAATATTAATTATCAAACATTATATTAAATATATTATCACATTGTGCACATCCTAAACATTTTATATAGCCTATCAGAAAAGTCCAGGATGTCTAATGTTCACAAGTTTATTAACAAAACAACAAACAAACACGTTCACCGCAGTGGACAAAGCCGAATATATTATTCATTATTATTAGGGTGATCTGAGTCGCACAAAACAAAATCATTCAGATAGTATATATGTATCTATCCCCGTTAGCAGAGGACATACTGACTAGCACATTTATTTCTCTGAGTTATATTCAATAAAATATTTACATATAATTCTTAGTCACCTCAGGCCATTCTGCTCAGGTTGTGGTGTGAAGGCTGTGAGTAATCCCACTCATCATTAATTTACGTGCCATTTTTATTCCCTTATGCTGTGATTCAAAGGCAGATCAGATTCGGTTTTTCACATATTGTGAAACAGACGAAATGAAAGGCACCGTCATGAATGGACTGACACTATTAGTTGTGATATGTAAATAAAAAATGCTTTACCACATCAAACATCTAATATATATATATATTATATGTATATGACATTATAGTGCTTTTAATACTCTGTTGATGATTATATGCTGTCAGGTGTGAGTTTAGATATGGCAGATCTGAGTCAAATCTTGAACCAAATCTCGAAAATATGTTTTTATATATTATAATCAGTGACTCATTAGAAGTAACTTGAGTTACGTAATCAGATTACTTTTTCCAAGTAATTAGTAAAGTAACGCATTTCTTTTTCAATTTACAACTAAATATCTAAGTTATTTTTTCAAATAAGGAACGCTAGATACTTTTTCACATTTATTAACTGACTGACAGCTCTCCTGTCCCCATTTTGAGAGAAATACAGTGAGGTGTTGTGTTCGCTGTGTGTGTGTGTGTGTGTGTGTGTGCGTGCTGTGTGAATATGATGGTTATTTTAGTTCTAGACTAAATGTGAACATGCATTTACTCATCTCACTTGCACGAAAACATTAAGTATTTCTCAAAATGAATAAAAACAATTTGGAATTTTTTGCAAAAGTTTTATAACTAACTATTAAATGACACAAATATACTTTATGTATTTAATCTCACTTTATTAACCAGTGTCTTTGCTGCTGACCTTCAATTATCTAATTCAACCATACATATAAGCAAAAATTACTTTAGATTAGATTTAGAAATAAAAGTGTTAGGTGAAAGGTTTGTTTGAGTGGCGCCCTCTACTGTACAGGAATAATTATGCATTTCCTTCAGCCTGAGGATTATTCACTTCACTTCTGGTGTGAAAGGGCCTTAACATTTGCCAAAAATATAACTTTTTTTGTTGTTATTAAAAAATCAAAACAAGCAAGCCCAGCCCAGATGAGAAAAAGTAACGCAAAAGTAATGACACGCATTACTTTTCATAAAAAGTAACTAATGGCACTTTTCCACTACACAGTACCAGCTCGCCTCGGCTCGGCTCGGCTCGACTCGACTCGGCTCTGTTTGGTTTTCCACTGTGTAAAAGTTGTACCTTTTTTTCGTACCACCTCCGGCGAGGTTCTAAGCGAGCTGAGGCGAGCTGAGGCGATACTAAAATGTGACGTGAAAACACGGCAGACTGCTGATTGGTCAGAGAGAATCGTCACTATTCACTGCGTCATCATTGCACGCGTCAGACGGAGTATCCTGAATAAAAAACAACAAAAACAAAAACATCCAAAAACAGCATACACTCGATTTCCTCCATTGTCCTGTGTGTGTGGGTAGCGGGTGTGTGTCGCGTAAAAGATTAAGTCACGGCAGTTTCCTGCGGCGTCGCTATGACGACCAGGTACTATTGTGGAGGTACTATCTGCAATGGAAAACGGAGCGAAAAGCGAGCCGAGCCGAGTCGAGTCGAGTCGGTACTGGTAATGGAAAAGCGCCATAAGTAACACAATTAGTTACTTTTTTTGGGAGTAACGCAATATTGTAATGCACTACTTTTAAAAGTAACTTTAACAACTGATTATACTAATATATTTTTGTAAAAATAATATTAATAAATGTACATATTAATAATAATTATTTGTTAAAATTATGTAAAACACAACAATAAAAATAATGATTAATTAAAAACAAATAAATTATAATTAAAATCACACATTCAAATATATGATATATTTCATGAATATATACCGTATATTAAAATCAAATATTAAAAAAATGTAAAATGTTTATACATTATAATAAAATTTGAAATGTTGAGGCATTACAAGTAATGCAAGCTAAGTAATCAGATTACTTTTTTCAAGTAACTAGCAAAGTAACATTACTTTTAGATTGACATCAAAGTATCTGAGTTACTTTTTCAAATAAGTAACTCAAGTTACTTTGTTTCCCCTGTACTGACTGACAGCTCTCCTGTCCTCACGTTGAGAGAAATCGTAAGTTTAGAGGCGCTGTTTGTAAACATGATGGACTAAATACGAACATTTACTCATCTCACTTATGCAAAAACTGATTCAGGATTCCTCAAAATGAATAAAAACAGTGAAATGCAAACTCACAATATTACACAAACCTGCAATAATTAATATGTTAAATGGCACAAATGTACTTTATGTATTTAATCTCACTTTATTAAACAATGTCTTTGCTGCTGACCTTCAATTATATCCATAATCAGCAAAACGGATTCAGATAAACATCACATTTGTGTTTCATATTCATTGTTGAAATAAAAGCGTTGAACTTTCTTCTCCTGCTTCATATTCTTCTGTGGTCCAGGATTGTTTGAGTGGCGCCCTCTACTGTACAGCAGTGAGTTTACATTTCCTTCAGCCTTCATTTTTGGTGTCAAAGCGCCTTAAAGGTACAATATGTAAGAATTTTGCATTAAAATATCCCAAAATCTCAAGGCCAGTGTTATATATTTTGTTAAGTTGATTACTTACAATATCCCAAATGTTTCCAACTATTTTTAAATCGTGAGAAAATTGCGATTTTAACCAAGGAAACGGTGCGTTAGAGCAGGGGGGAGCTGGGAGTCGCCAGTCAATTGCGTCATATCCGCGTTACCCTCGGTTTCCTCTCGTACTGCGTGGAGTCCTGGACAAATGCGGAAGTTGTAGTTGTAGCGTCTATCAAGCTACAAACGTTAGCTTGTTTCTTGCATTCGTTATGGGACACAATTATTCTTTACCGATTACAGCTGGTTCTGTCGACAAAGCATGCTTAATTTTATATTTTCCAAATGTAGCATTCGGTAATAGTTATGTTTATGTAAGGAAAGTATTATTGCTTTAGATTTGTGTTTAGTTTATTGACATTGTTTATCACGTCTGGTGTTTATGGCCATGTAAATAATAAACATAGCATCTGTTATACATAAAGATTAATCAGTATTTTGGCAAATGATGTGGGCATGTTCGAATGTACTTTTACAACAATTGTTTAGAACACGTAAAACTGCGCAGCGTTATCACAACAATGAATTCAACAAATACAGTAACATCTATGATAACCAATTTAGTATTAAACCTTACTTTTCTTGCTGTTAATTCATTTTAATGAAATAAAAGTATGATGAGGTTTAAGAGTCAGGAAGGAAGAAGACAGGGATCGGCGCGTGACTGGGACTCGTACTTTATTAAAATAAAGCAAAACAAACAAAAGCCGCGCACAATGCGCATTCACCGTGGCAACCGCGACGGCACAAAACAGTTCAAAAATGAGAGCTCGGATCCACCGGTTCTCTTTCTCTGCGTCCAATTTTCTCTCTCGTTCCAGCGCGGCTTATAAGCGGTCTCTCCACGCCAATAATACTGCAATAAGACACAGGTGTTCGTCATTTGCACTTGACCTACTTGCTCGTCTCTTCTCTCTCCCATCACAGACCGCGCTGAACCACGCCCCCCCTCGCCACAAAAAGCATTAAACGCAACATTTATAAAAATAGACCTTAACCTCATCCATGAACATGATTTTTCGATTCCCGTCTGACTGATTTACATCCACGGTGGAGTTTAAAACGATAGTTCCCATCATTTCACGCTCCTTCACATCGTCATCAAGCTACGCCGTTGTTGTTGTTTGGAATGTAGCGCCCTCTAGCGGCAAAAAATTCTTGCATATTGTACCTTTAAGATTTGGCAAAAACATTTTTTTTTTAATTTTTTTTTTGAAAAGCAAACAAGCAAGGCCAACCCAGGTGAGTAACGTAACTCATTACTTTACATAAAACGCAAGTTACTTTTTAGGGAGTAACTTAATATTGCAACGCATTACTTTTAAAAGTAACTTTCCCCAATGCTATATATGTAGTTTTTTTTTTATCTAAATAATATTAATAAATGCATAAATAATTATGTTTAAAATGAATTAAAAACAACAATAATAATTATAATTTATTATAATAAACATTTAATTTTATAAAGTATTTTAAAATTTATTTTTAATTTTAAACAAATTTATATAAAAAATTATAATAATTAATGATATAATTATAAAATTATTATTATTTTATATTTTATAATATAATTATAAAAAACAAATCATTAAAATAAATGATTATTATTATTATAAGACCAATTATTATAACGCTTTATTATTATAATGCATAATTTTCTATAAAATAATAATAACGCTACACTTTTCCCATTAAACAAAAGCATAGTGACTAAAGGCTCTCAAGCTGCATAAAAGACCTTACATGTACAGCAGTGAGACGTGAACATAGTGCACAAGTTTTGGGATGACATGAGGAATGATAACAGAGATATGAATGCTGATGAACTTGTCTAATCAGTTGCCTTTTTGGGTTTGTCACAAGGTACTTAAAGAAATTTAACGAGACATCCTTAAAACCTTAAGAGCTTATTTACTGCAAATCATTCTTGAGCAATGTCAGACAACTTCCACCGCACGCATTAGCAGAATTACAACAGACCATAATACTGACTTAATCAACGACGTGCTTTAAAGAAATATTTCACAAGAACTGTGGGATTCCCCACGGGACCATTTTTGATCATCCATTTAAGTTCTTGCAATTCTCAGCCGCCATAATTTCTCAACATCCCATAAACAAATGTTATGCCGTGTTTACATTATTTGTCAGATGGCTCTGTTTCCTGGTTGTTTATTATGGAATATGGGGGCAGGGATGGAGCATGTTTCAACATCTCCTCCAACAGATAAAAGAGGATCAGGACGAATTAATTGAATGAAAACGTGAGTCAGCACAAGATGAAAGGAAAGATGAACATGGAGACACCTGTAAACTAAACGTTTCTGTCTGGGACATTCTCATTTGAAGAGCCACGCCAGGTTTCACTCAGCCTAAGGTTAGATCAACAGCGTCTCGCTAAATAATATCAGCAAAACTGGGCCGGACGGCGGGGTGATGTGTTTATGACGTGAGGAGGAACAGGAAAAGACGTTGTGAAGGTCCATGTTTGGTTTGAGCTGCATGATAAATTATACACACATGTAAGAGTACGAGTCGTGTTCAACGGCTGTTATCATTACATCAGATACAACCAGGCACTGTCTGGAAAACATCAGATCTCGGTGGACAAAACACACTTACTTATGCACACTGAACATGCATGACTCTATTGTTTTCATACCAAGCAAATTATCATTTCTTCAGACTTTGTGCACTTTTAGAATAAAAAAACAAAACTCTGATTGTCCCCAAAGAAAGTTTTTGTCAGATTTCTGGGAACATTTTTGTCCCCAAACTATAGCTAATCAAACTGACTACACATACTTTCAAACAGAGGTTATTATATTTAAATAATAATAATCATCAATGAATTATTATAATGCTTTATTATTATTATTATTATTTTATATTACAGTGTATTATACATAATTTGCAATAATGATAAAAATAATGCTTTATTATTATTGTATTATTTCATATTACAGTATATTATGATACATAATTAGCAATAATAATTATAATAGCAATAATAAATGAATTATTATACTTTGTTGTTATGTTATTTTATATTGCAGTATATTATTATACATAATTTGCAATAATAATAATAATAATAATAATAAGTAACTAAATAAATAATTATAATGCTGTATTATTATTATTTTATATTACAGTGTATTATACATAATTTGCAATAATGATAAAAATAATGCTTTATTATTATTGTATTATTTCATATTACAGTATATTATGATACATAATTAGCAATAATAATTATAATAGCAATAATAAATGAATTATTATGCTTTGTTGTTATATTATTTTATATTGCAGTATATTATTATACATAATTTGCAATAATAATAATAATAAGTAACTAAATAAATAATTATAATGTTGTATTATTATTATTTTATATTACAGTATATTATACATTATTTGCAATAATGATAAAAAGAATGCTTTATTATTATTGTATAATTTCATATTACAGTATATTATGATACATAATTTAGAAAAAAACAATTATGCTGTATTCTATTATTTTATAATACAGTATATTATTATACATAATTAGCAATAATAGATGAATTATTATGCTTTGTTGTTATATTATTTTATATTGCAGTATATTATTATACATAATTTGCAATAAT
>NC_138742.1:8092461-8129961 GCF_965113295.1 Leuciscus leuciscus
GAATAGATCATAAAATTCTACTGCTGTAGTTTAATTGCCTATGTCAAGAGTGTGACTTAGGCTGTTTTATTTTGCCTAAGTCAAAAGACAATGAGACTTAGGCAATTTTACAAGCTTTTCAAGATGGCAGCTGCATCAAGAAGAACACAAATCTACTCAACCTCTGAAGTTATTTTTCAGTTTTTTGTGTTTTCTGAGAAAACTGAATAAATGACTTGGGCAATTATTTTAGGAAGATGACAATATGACATACAGACAAACTGATTGATAGAACGAAAGACAGAAAATAGATAGATATGTTGTATAATATCAAGGAAATGCAATAACCCTGCCTCCTTATTTTAAATGCCTTTTTGCAACACATATATTTTAGCTAATAAGGCATTGCTTACAATATTGTTATTTATTTATGTTTGTTTCTAAAGAAATGCCTTATACTGTATGTATGGCCAGAGATGTACAGTAATGGTTAGTTGTGAATGTGTATGTGTGCCTACCGAGGAGGAGCAGCGAAACGGGACTGCCAGTACACAGAAGTGTGTGTGTGTGTGTGTTCAAGGACACAGAACTGTGGTTCAACTCCTAGAACCTTAAAGGCAGTGTTGGAATTGTGTCAAAGCTCTTGGGGGGTTTCTGTCAGTGTTATGAAGAATATAAACAGAACAAAAATGATGGTGAGCACAGCATTTCTTTAAAAGATAGTGGCAGCATTGCTTCATTCACTGCTGTTTAGAACAACCCACAGTGGCCTAAAAAATAGAGAGAATCTGATACGATTACGATGCTGATGACCGTTAAACACGTCATCACAGTCTGTGAACATCTCGCCATCTGAACAGCCTAAAATAGATCTTACGCGGGACAATCTCTCTTTTTTTTTTGTCATATTTTTATCAGTTTGTTTAAAAAAATAAATTAAAAAAACTGTAATCATTATCATGATTCATATATTTCGTCATCTTTGTTATTGTTGACAAAAAAAAAAAAAAAAAAGCCTTCACCTAATGACCATTTTTATCAGTAATAATGTCCTTAAAATGGTCATATAATGGTACATGCACTTTTACAAGTTGATTGTACTGAAATGTGTGTTGGCAGTGCCTGTACACAACCATCATAAAATGATAGAAATCCATCCAGTGTTTTTTTTTTTTAAATCTTCTTATACGTTTCCCCCCCATCTCAAATCAAGCTGTTCGATATTGTGACGTCACAAAATCGACGCCCCTCCCACAATTGCTGATTGACAGCAGCGTTTCAACACAGACCCGCCCTTGCTCGTGAGCGAGCTGTCAATCATAGCCCGCGCGGACCGGCGCGGTCATTGATAGCTGGAGCACTGTCTGTCTATGAGCAGAATGGCGGTGTTCTGTTCTTCGGTGCAATAACGAACACAGCAGTCATATTGATGTTCCTAAATCCGAACCGCTGAAGACGCAGTGGCTGAGTTTTTTTTCGAAGGGAATATTACTCACGATCAACGTCAATGCTTTCATGTTTGCGAGCGTGAATCATTTCACACACCAGACTGCTTTATAAACTAGGTCAGTATAAAGCTGTTTTTGCTAAGAAGCTGCTCCTGAAAAAAGAATCGATACCAACTATTCGTGTTCCTGCTGCACCTCCAGGAGAACTGAAGTGAGTGTAACGTTTTATTAACCTTTATATTAATATTTATATTAATCTTTGCAAATCGCTTGCACGCTTCACGAATGCGGCTATTTTTACACTCAGGGTACATTACGGCATGTTTTCTATGTACAACGTTTTCAATATAATTCATAATCCCACGTTTATAATGAACAACGCGTTATGGTTATTGTGTTATTATTACAAACGGTGTACACACAGAACAGAGGGGTGGGGTGAGCAAAGCTCATTATAATTTAAAGACACATGCACTTAAACGGCGTGCTGAAAACAGAGCTGTTTTTGACCAGGCAAAATTAGTGTTTTCTTACAATCCTAATGAGAATTTTTAATTAAAGTATATTACAAACTTTTAATTTAGACCCTAAAGAATCATATTAGCTTGTACAAAAATGGCATTACCCCTTTAATAAAATGAACACTGTTATTGAGTAGTTAAGGTTACTAGATTCAAAATTATTTGTTTAATTCAGAATGGGTTGCTAGCTTTAATCGAGATATCATTTCTCTAAGAATTACATTAGATGGCTAATTAGTGAGCTAGCATCATGTAGGCTAAGATAAAAAAAAGACTATTTACAGACCAAGATTATAATAATAGTGACTGTTCGGTTCTAAGATAAACACTTATTCAGTATCAGTAAATTAGGTTTACCAAAAAATCATAAAACAAATAAATATTATCTTACCGTCATCGTGAGGTGAAAATGAGGATCCACTCTGCCAGACTCTTATATATACTATATATATACACTTATATATACTATAACACAAATTTTATTTCTCGTAACATTTATACGGCAAAAATTTTTTGTTTTTTGCGTGCAGTTTTCGCATGCATATGATACGCACTTTATGGCGTTTAATACGCATGCACTCCACACCCCTAATCCTACCCAAGGGTTTTACAATGCGTATCATTTGCACGCAAAAACCATTTTAGGCGTATAAATGGCACGAGAAATAAAATTTGTGCTATAGATATGCACTTTCATGAGATCGTGTTGGCCCGTCACACAGCGACGTCGCCGGCCTGTAAATTCCCTCAGAAAACAGCGTGGGCGCACTTGAGCACATTTTCAGACGCAAATCTAATTTGGCAGCAATACTTTGATAAAAAAAATTATATTACGTCATATATTATGTTTCTAGTATTTTTGTTTTAATGAAAAACATTATGGGGGTCCCTTATGGGAGGTCCGGGACCTCCCCAGGTGGACGTCTTGCACCTGCAAGGTCTTGAGAAGGATCTCGGAAACTTTGGGAAAGTTACAACTTATGTCAATCAAAAAGAAAAGAACCTAACTTTGGCGATAAACCACATAAGTATAAAAGACTGATGAGCTGATCGCCTCTTTTGGATACATTAGATACTCTGGATACCTGCCTAGAAGCTCAGAGCTGAGGACAAGAAACCCCAAACTGAAGACAAGAAGCCCAGAGCTGAGGACAAGAAACCCCAAACTGAAGACTAGAAGCCCAGAGCTGAGGACAAGAAACCCCAAACTGAAGACAAGAAGCCCAGAGCTGAGGACAAGAAACCCCAAACTGAAGACTAGAAGCCCAGAGCTGAGGACAAGAAACCCCAAACTGAAGACAAGAAGCCCAGAGCTGAGGACAAGAAACCCCAAACTGAAGACTAGAAGCCCAGAGCTGAGGACAAGAAACCCCAAACTGAAGACTAGAAGCCCAGAGCTGAGGACAAGAAACCCCAAACTGAAGACAAGAAGCCCAGAGCTGAGGACAAGAAACCCCAAAATGAAGACTAGAAGCCCAGAGCTGAGGACAAGAAACCCCAAACTGAAGACTAGAAGCCCAGAGCTGAGGACAAGAAACCCCAAACTGAAGACAAGAAGCCCAGAGCTGAGGACTAGAAGCCCAGAGCTGGGGACCAGAAACCCCAAACTGAAGACAAGAAGCCCAGAGCTGAGGACTAGAAGCCCAGAGCTGAGGACAAGAAACCCCAAACTGAAGACTAGAAGCCCAGAGCTGAGGACAAGAAACCCCAAACTGAAGACAAGAAGCCCAGAGCTGAGGACTAGAAGCCCAGAGCTGGGGACAAGAAACCCCAAACTGAAGACAAGAAGCCCAGAGCTGAGGACTAGAAGCCCAGAGCTGAGGACAAGAAACCCCAAACTGAAGACTAGAAGCCCAGAGCTGAGGACAAGAAACCCCAAACTGAAGACAAGAAGCCCAGAGCTGAGGACTAGAAGCCCAGAGCTGGGGACAAGAAACCCCAAACTGAAGACAAGAAGCCCAGAGCTGAGGACTAGAAGCCCAGAGCTGAGGACAAGAAACCCCAAACTGAAGACTAGAAGCCCAGAGCTGAGGACAAGAAACCCCAAACTGAAGACTAGAAGCCCAGAGCTGAGGACAAGAAACCCCAAACTGAAGACAAGAAGCCCAGAGCTGAGGACTAGAAGCCCAGAGCTGGGGACAAGAAACCCCAAACTGAAGACAAGAAGCCCAGAGCTGAGGACTAGAAGCCCAGAGCTGGGGACAAGAAACCCCAAACTGAAGACAAGAAGCCCAGAGCTGAGGACTAGAAGCCCAGAGCTGGGGACAAGAAACCCCAAACTGAAGACTAGAAGCCCAGAGCTGACTACACCTTTGATTAAAAGCGGGATTATTGTATTTTATACTTTAATGATGAAATCTTTAATGATTTGCCTTTACATTTTTGTTTATTATAAAATGAGAAGTAACCAATTAAAATTAATTTTATTAATTACAAAAACTGCCTACCAAAGCTTTGATTCAAAATGTTTTAAGACTTTGAATAAGAACAGAGAAGTCTTCTCACCAAATTGAAAGTAATTTAAAAAAAACTTAGGCCAGACTCGACTTTACCTAAACAGAGAATAATAAATAATAAGGTTAAAGGTGTAAAGATTAAAGTACACACCACAAAACAACAGACAGACAGACATAGATAGTTTGAGAGATAGACAGACAGATATATAGATTGACAGACAGACAGAGATAGACAATAGATAGATAGATTGATAGATTAATATAGATTAATGTTTGACCTTTGGTCTATAAGCTTCAGTCAGCACAGCTCAAGGCCTGGAGATCAAGTGTCAGTGAAGTGTCCTGAGCTGTCGAGGGGACAGTAGGAGTGGACAGTAAGAGTGGACAGTCACTGTGATGTTTGCTCTTGTTTAGTGGCAGCTGTGTGGCGAATGTGTCCGGCAGCAAAACAAGCTGAAAGCTGCTAGAAACCGGATCATATAGACACAAGTATATCTGACTGACACGGATACAGATCGCAAAGAGATACACAAACTGTCCCAGATCATTCAGAGTTTGTAAAACTCAGTCTTGGAGTTGCTCAGTGACTCTATGAAAGTTTTAATGAATTAAACAACACTGTTGGAGGAGCTGAAAGCTTTGAAACAAAAGCTTTTAGCTTTAGAAAAGACAACAAAAGGGCCGGCGTCAACATTAGTGCTGGAGTTCGTCTTGTTCATTTGTTGGTGCATTAATGGCCTGATGGCACAGCAAAAACAGATTGTGAAAACTGAAAATATAAAAATAAAAGCTAGTTCAAAATATTAATAAATACTATAACATTATATAAATAACACACATTTAATCTGTCATTATTTACTCACACAAACCTGTATGATTTTTGTTCTTTCAGGGATATTTGAAGACTGTTCACATTACTCTTCCACAACTATTTTCATTCTCCTAAAGTTATGTGATTGCCTTGTGTGAGAAAAACATCATAATCTGACATCATAATTCACCTGAACATTCTGAAGAAAAGAAAGAAAGTCATACAGGTTTGGTAAGTAAACGATGAAATATCTGATATTGATAAACTCCTAGAGACAATTTTTATATTTTGTGTTAATAACGTATATGTGCTTCTTATAACGGTTCTTTGTTCATCCTTGAGTTCTAGTTTAACAGCATCAATGCATCAGTCTGGGAATTCATGGACGGCTAGTATTTCAACATGCTGTCACAATAAGGCTTGATTGTGTATCTTTATTTGGACGTTTTTCCCTTTAAGGCTTTTTGTATGTCCTATGGATAGTATATCATTATAATGAGCTCAAATAAAAACAAAAAACGCAGAGCTCACAAATCACAGAAGATCACAATGGCACAATCTTTTTTTTTTTTGGCAGATACGAGGTGATTTATGGCATGAAATTAATTACATTTGGCAGTTACCACTGTTTAAGATTTCTTACAAGTTGTTACGCAAGAATTTTTACACGTCTTACTGATTTTAGTTAGAGTCTTACATAAAAAATCATCTCAAATAATGGAAATGGGAAGTTTTTTGGCCAGATATGTGATGTTTTGTGTCACTAATCGAATTTGATTAGGCGATCATCATCACCGTTGTGCTCTTTTCCTCTCCTTAAAGTCGCAGTGCTAAAAGCCGACCACGCTCTCATAGTAAGCGAAGTTAGTTTTTGTGTGCTTTATCAAATTTTCCTTCCCAAGTATTAGAAACTCTACCAGCCCAGTAATCATATCTTCCCTCCTTCAGTCTGTCCCCTCCAGTAATAAAACACTTTTTACACTATGTTCCATTTGCTAATGTGTATCTGATGTCTTCTAATCGCAAGGATAAGCGGGGTTGCAATGCATCCGGAAATAAAAGACGCCCAAAAGCGGCGTCTTATCAAGATGAAGCAGCGCGCTATTACGACCCGGAGTTATCCATCACCATCCGTCACAGATCAGACTGCAGGAAACAGATTACACACTCCTGAATCTTTATGGAGATATTATATTGCTTTCATCTGCATTTTTTATAGAGTCTGATCCGAATCGTGCATTCTGTGTCAGGAACGTAAGCGCGGCCCTTTGGCTCCCACTTTCACAAAATGGACTATCGCATCTGAATCCGCTGAGAGGAGCGATCACATTTCCTTTGAAACGAGAGGGAATCAGGGACTCCTGTTCTTTTTTAATACAATTTGCTCATGGTCCGCAGACCAAAAGAAGAGCCGTCAATCGGGCCGGAGTTGCTAATGAGTTGGCTGGTAAAATCCAGAGTGGTGGGCCCAGCTGTCATCCATTAGGTGATGGTTTTAAGACTAGCAGTGATACTTCATTAATTAACCTTCACATTCTATGTAGATCCGCTCATCAAGATGCAGTTAATTAAAGAAAGGTCAGTCCAAGGGCTGTTACGAGCTGCATCATTACAATAGAGAGATGGCGCTGCTCGAAGAGAGATAAGTAAGAAGAGAAAGTGCTGGGTGAAAGGCTGCTTTTCTGCAGATTATCATTCCGCATTTCCCTCAAAGAAAAGGAGGTTCTGGGATGGAAAAGCATGGCTTTTAAATCAGATAGTTTCAAGGCAGGAACTACTAATGTGAAGTCTGGAAGGCAGGATAATGTTTTCAGAACAACAACAACAAAAACTCAAGCAGAAAACTAGATCACTCTCAGAGAAAAAAGTGGATCAATGGGGTTCTAGACTCACTTTTAAAGAACCCTTTATGCTAAAAAGGTTCTATATAAAGAGAAATGATTACGTAATACTTTCATGTTTAAAGGGTTAGTAATTTACTCACCCTCAAGCCATCCTATGTGTACATGGCTTTCTTCTATCAGCCAAACACAATCAGAGTTATATTAAAACTCTTCCAAGCTTCATAATGGGAGTGAACGGTACCTTGTTTTTTTGATGCCCAAAAAAGAATTGCCCATTTTGATTTCATGGTGACTTTAGTGGATCCAGATGTAATTGCAATTGTTTGTTTTTGGACGTGTAGTTACTTCATCATTTGGCTCTTAAATCCAAGGCCTGAGCACCGGATCCATCACAAGTACTGTCCTGGAGGAAACAGGATAGAAGGAGAATATAGTTGAACCTCCTACATTATACGGTCCACCAACCTTGCTCTCACGGCAGCATGTGTTGTATAATACTCTTTTTTTCATGAAAAAAGCTCTAATGGATAAAACACAAGTTAAATATTCATCAGTGCCGATTGACAGCATCTATCTTTTAGCTGCATGCCACTTTCTTTTCTTTGCAGTCGTGTCTTTCCCGTGATGGCTCGGACCGAGAGTGAATTTCGTGACCCCACACTTTGGCTGGTAAAATGGCATTGAAAGTACAAAAAAACCACACAAAAAAACCAAGAACTAGAGAAGAACATCAAATAGTTATGTTTCATATACGAGTGAGATTCACTGTCTTATTTATCTCGCAATTTCTTGTCCCAGTCCCAGAAGACTTTCACTGTGAAAATTGCATTTCTATTTCTTTCTTCTTGTTTTCTCATTCTTTTTTCTCTGATGGTTGATCTGTGTGCTTTCGCATGAAACGTTGGGATAAATGGACCTTCCATTTCCTTTTCATATGATGGTATATATAGGTCAGCTGTTATATAGCAGTAGCTAAAAAGTCAATTTAGTTTGAAAGGTTTTAAGGGCCTTTCTCTAGGCAAAAGGCAGTTTCTGATATCTCACAATTACCAATTGACCAGAAACAAAGCAAGGCCCAAAAATGCTGAAAATGGACAAAATCCCGCTCTGCTGATCGACAGCTCATTTTATCTCTGAGTGCGGGCCAGTTGCTTTGATGTCAGCTAACTTGAATATGCTTTATGCTCAATTAACATCCCGCGGGGAGATTTTTACAATGCAATTGTAATGTGGCAGTGACATAAGGCTCAAAATGAATAACTCAAGCACTCTCATATCAGTTCACTTATTCCGAAAGTATTTCCTCCAAGTGCTTGAAACTATTTTATGACACTAGATTTTTACACATGCCAAAGTAGACGCCATGATGAATGTTGCTAGGGTGGTTCCCAATTTTCTATGAAATTCTTGTCCCTAAATATGGCTCAGGTTGCTTTAGTATGCAATAGTTTTATAATAACTATGAATTAAGTTTTTAAAAACTCGCATACACTTTGCTTTCTCAATCTCAGTCAAACACAGATTGAAGCCTTGAATATATGAGAAATCAGCTTAGTTTATTTCACAACAAAAGAAATAGTGAATGAAAGCGTACATAGATACCATTCTTCCACTCTCTAAATTTTCTTATTCTTTATTCTGCTGACCCGCCAAACCCATTTGATCATCAGAATCATGTGCTTTTTAAGCAAAAATTAAACAAAGGACTTGCATAGTCCTCATCATTTTAAAAGGAAACGTTGAATGAATCACAGTTTAAAGTGCTATTTAATAAGGCTAGGTAGACTTTTCTGGAAAGAACTGTGTATTGCGGCGATGGAGAGCTGGCCAGAAACAAATCATACATCATATAGACATCTCTGGTCAAGCGAATACACAAACAAATCTCTTTGGTGGTGAAACTGAACAACAAGAGTATATATTTTATGTAACTATACTATACATAAAAATACAACTATTTTATGCAAACTACTTTTTAAAGTTTATGGCCCAATATGCCTTATGTAGCCCCGCCCCCTTTCAGCGCTGCGCTCGTTGAGTTCTGTCTTCCGCTTTGTATTTCCACAGCATGAAGGAAAGATCTTACAGGTTTATGAATGAACCGCTCGTTTTAAAATCTTCCGGGTCTACTGACATTTGTTATGACATCTGCTTCAAACATTAAAATGCTCATGAAAATTCTACAATTCAACTCTTCAATGACTAAATCATTCACCAGTTAATTACTCCTCTACAGCGATGCCATAGAAATATATAGAGTTAAAAGTTTAAAGACGAAATTCTAAAGATCGCTGCACGCTTGTTTCTCTGTGCATAAGGTCTATACATTCTGCAAATGCGGATAGAATCACGGAATTGAGTCATAAAAAATGGAATATATAGCTTGGAATGTCACGGAATTTGGCACATTTTGGATTAATTAATCAAAAGTAGGGCTGTACAATTAATCAAACCGCAATATAGACTGGTGTCTGTGAATATTAAAGTGCAAAACAACTGCTTTTTAAATATGAAGTCTGCATGTTCGGCGTGTCTTTAAACGAGCGGCGCAGTTTTGTCAACTACACATATTCAAGCACATGTGACGCTCGTGGTGGCCATCTCAATAAATGTAATTGTTAAACGTTTAATAAATTGTTGCTAAATTGGGAATGAATTAGACATGCTTTATAATTACTAAACTTTATTTCAACCATAAAATTAAATCTAGAAGAATTAAAATGGGGGAAAAAAACCGGATTCCAGAAAAATGTACAAAAAATAAATAAATAAATAGGATTTCATAGGGCCCTTGAGGTGGCTGCCAAGTTGTAGCTATAGGCAGTTGCTAGGGTGGTCCTGGTGGTTGCTAGGTGGCTACTAAGGTGTTCTCTGTGATAGCTATAACATACTGAAAGAGAATTACGGGGGAATTGGTTAAGTCTCTTTCGCACCGGGTAGTTATAGGAACTAGCCACCAGGGCAGTCCCACAAGAACTTAATGTTTCCCTAGAAACATTTTCCTTATTTCATTCGCACCGCCATTTGGAACTTTGACGTGACGTAAGCCGTCATTTACGTCCAGCCGCTCTGGTTGTTGTGCGGGACTTTAATTTTGACGGCGCTCTGAACAACTTAGCCAGAGCCTATGTTATAAGTTATTAACTATTGAACAAAGAAAGTAAATGGTATACGAAAAGTATTAGCGTTTGCCGTGTGGCTGATGCTCAATATCGCTACATATATACATAATCATGTTTCGCTTGGTCCCTTCAAAGTCACGTTGGATTTGGAAGTGCCTGGACTTCAACGTCAGTCCATTAATCGCTGTTTTCCATGTTTGTGAAGTAAATATATAGGCTATAAACTGTGTGTTTACACGTCTTTTTAAAAATGCTGGGTGCTGGTGTTTTGCATGTGTTCGGTCAATCAACGTACACTTACGTAACTGGTAGTTCCTACACCCTATTCTGAAGTAGGAGCTAATTTAATTCCCCCAAAAGAAGCATCTACTAAAATCGTTCCCAGTTCCTGAGGTGCGAACAACACCAAAAAGCGTGTATTTACATTTACATTTACATTTAGTCATTTAGCAGACGCCTTTGTCCAAAGCGACTTACAAATTAGGACAAAATACAGCGAGTCATCATAAAGAGGCAAAAGCAACAACAACGCAAGAAGTGCTCAAAATACGAAGTTCAGGTATTATTCAGAGTAGCATAAGCCTGATAAGTGATGTTTCAAAGGGAAAGGAAATTTTTTTTCTTTTTTTTTTTTTTCTATAAGGTTAAGTGCTCACGGAAGAGATTGGTTTTCAGCTGTCTTTTGAATGTTGTCAGGGATTTCCACCCTTAGTTATAGGAACTATGAAAAGGTTCCTCTGGTTGCGAAAACCCCTTATGATATTCTATTCTAGTATATTTGTGGGACCCATTTCAGTGTAAGTTAATGACATTTTTCATATGTTTTTTTTTATTTATTTTTTTATCCACCAGAAGTCCAAGTGCTTAGAAATATATAACAACAACAGCAGGCCGCCTAATTTTAGCTCTCATTCAAACGGCCGATTCATGTGGGGTTTCATACCTGGGGTTAGGGGTTCGTTCAAATCACTAACCCTGAGTATGAGCAACAGTAATAGTGAACTAATTAATCAGATGAGGACGTTGAATAGACTTTTAGATCATTTACAGGACGTTCCGTGGACCTTCAATTGATATGCAAATTGTTAGAGCCATTCCGTGAGGTTAAAACGGGTCGCACGGCAGAGCACCTAAAAATTAGGAACGGAGATGAGATGGGTGGGAGTGTGTTTCAACCCCTTAGTTACAGTAAATGTTGACCCTCGGGTGCCGGTGGACCGCTATAGTTGCTAGGCGGAGAGACATTATGGCTTTGCTGCGCAATAATTTATCCGGCGAGTGCGGCCGGACGTCATGTTGGGCCCTGACAGAGAGCTGGAGTACTTTATCAGACGCTCTGTAAATCAGACGCACGGGGGGCAGACGGCAACATTGTTTGATCTCTTTCAGACACTCTAATAATCTGCAGCGCTCTGATTGATACCTTTACACAACAAAGCGCATTACGCCAGCAGAAAACCCATCCGAGCCATCCACTGTGTGTGTGTGTGTGTGTGTGTGTGTGTGTGTAAGTATCGGCCATCAGAGTTGTCAGGGGCTAGGGGAGGGAGACAGAAGGAGAGAAGAAATGAGTCTCATGGAGACACACAGGGTCATTTGGAGTCTTTAAACGAATCGTCGTCTAACAGTTTCACAAAACGATCAGGGTTTCAGAGGGAGGGGTGAGAGAGATAAGCGGTGTCAAAGTGACCTCACTCAGTGCATGACGAGAAAAGAAAACACAGAAAAAGAACAAACAGCCACACATTCATATGTTAGGTATCTTTTTTTCAGTTTTCCATTGCGTTACAGATAAGATACTGCATTCAACAGAAAGGAACCTTATGTTAGAAGACCATATTGTTAAAAAAAATTTGGCATTCATTATCAAGAATCATTTGAGTTCAACTATATGATTCTTAAAGGGCACTATCTTACACCCGGCGCAATGCAACGCCAAACGCAACACACGTGTTTTTTGCTAGTTTCAGTCCGACGCAGTTATAATTTTCATGTCCTGCGCCACGTTGTTTAAATAGCAATTGCATTTGCGCCCATTTGTGCACCCGTGGGCGTGCTGGTCTGAAAAACGAGGTGTGTTCTGGCACATTGTTGGCGTGTTGCTATTATGAGGCAACAGAAATAGACTGCGCCGCAACTGAAACCTGGTCTAAAGTCAATGGTGCAATATTTTTTTAGTTATTTAATGAGTGCGTTAGTAATGTGCGCCTATAGGCGGGTCCACAACGCGCGTTCACTCTGCTTATTAAACACACAGGGAAGCACAGCAGCACACAAACATGCCAAATATTTAAAATAAAAGGATTACAATGTAAAAGATTATTATTGTGTACATAAAGATATGGTGGAATCCGGCTTGTCCCGTAGATGGTCTGCTTGCGCGCTTTAACCTCGCGCACGAGCAGTTCCTTTGCTCTCTGGAGACGTGTTCGGTCTTTCCACTATCAAATTCCGTCTTGTAAATAGCGAGCGCAACTAGCATTTAAAGGGAATGGGAGATGAGACTCTGATTGGTTTAACGCACGTAATTCCCGAAATACACCCATTACTCATTAAGAGAATAGGGCCAACCCTTTTAGACCATGCGCCTGGCGCGCCGACCATTGTTCCCGTCGTTAAACTAGCAAAAGTGGATTGTGGATAGCACAAGTGAACTTGTGCCCTGCGGTTCACTTAGGGCAGTGAACGTTACAGAGGGCGGTATCGGAAGAAATGATACAACTAGGCTACTAGTTGACTCGAAACTGAAAAGACGCTGTTTTATCGTGAGATCCCCCTATGGGCGGGTTGAACACATGTGGAACGAGCTCCTACTACTGGCTGTAGTCTCTCGCCTCTGGCCAAAAAAGCCTCCGATGACGCTAAATGACGTTTTTTGCGTCATCTGAGTTTTTTTTCCAGATACACAATACAGAAATCTCTCGTCTCAGGGGGACATGAGGGAGGGAAGCACGGTCATTCGAAAATACTACCGGGTTTCGTTACTGATACAAAGCTTAATGCTAATCGGGGAAGTATGCCTTTAACAATAATGCCTGACCAGTAAATTACTTGGTGAACAAAGACAACATTTTGGCATTAGGCATTGGCATTAGTTAATGCCTAAAAATGTAAAATGCCTAAAAATGTCTTGCCTGGATCTTTGGGTGTAAACTCGTGAACGCCACCCTTTCAAAAATCTTGCCTCCAACTCCATTGTTCCCTGAACGCCCCCCGTTGAGAACCACTACTTTAGAAGATGTCATATAGCGCCCCTTACCCTATAACAGTGAAAACGTGGCCTGCCGGAAAATTCCGTCAAAGGCAGGGAAGTGTTGTCCCATAAATTAGAGAAAACTCCATCAATGGCGGGGAAAGAGTTAAGCATTATTTAAGAATGAGACATGTCTGAATTATTCTTCTCATTCGTGAACAAAATAAATGAATCAGGGATATATGTTTCCGTGAACAATAGCCTGTGACTAAACAAAAGAGGATGTTCATTTCACTCAAGACGTCATTTGTAAGGAAAACGCTTATGGTGCTTAAATATTCCTGAAAGTCATGCATACAGCATAACATTTAAATGGTTAATGACTGTAACTCTCTTCACAACAACACACAGACACAGGTCGGTTCCTTATAACGGGCGTTTAATGCTTTGGCTCGTCTCGTTCACGCCGTGAGAACTGCATTCATAAATGAACATAGTAGAAACACATCAGCATATTATACAGGAAGCGAGATATACAAAAATGATGCTTTCCACACATTAAACAAATATACATGTGAGACAAATACCTCGTTGGCTGCTTGTCATGAAAAGAGGTTCTTGAGTCCTTTGTTTCAACTAAATCTTCTTATTATCCTCTGACTTGAGACAACTCGTATTTTAACTTAAACTTTCAGAGCCTCGTGAGGTGTCTGCTCTATCTTCCGTCTATCGGGGGGGGGGGGTGACGCAATATTTTGTCATATCCGCTAAAGTGACGCATTCTCGCGCCTTACATTTAAAGAAACATGAACAATTTGCATAACATCACATAGAATGCACATTTATACATCAAATGTCAAATAGATGAATGCATGAAATTATAAATTCAATTTTTACATGAATTATTGACGAAATGCATTGATTAGAGCATCTGTATAACAGCATTTACACTCCCACCAAAATCACTCATTTACTCAAAATGTGGGGGTTTCTTAGAACAAAATATATGAAAAGAATTGGATTCATACCCTTTAGTCCTAAATGAGTGTAGTAGTAGTGATGTGTGTGACTCAATTGGCTTCAAGTAAAGTAACTACTTTGTGAATAGGCCTTTCTAGATAAACTGATCTAGTTTGTGGTTTTCCCTTAACAAAGGTAGTGTCACTGACTAGTAGCTTCACCTTTCGCACAATGCCATCTGAACTAGGGTAAGCTTTAATCACTCTAGCAAGCTTCCATTCGTTTCTTCGAGCATTGTCATCTTGAAGAATCACGATGTCATCTACTTGGGAATTTCGAGATGTTTTTTGCCATTTTTGACGTTGTTGGAGATTCAACAGATATTCACGTTTCCACCTTTGCCAGAATTCATTGGCCAAGTACTGCACTCTTCTCCACCTTTTGCGCAGATAGAGGTCTTCTTTGCCGAACTGTCCCGGAGGTGGCAAAATGATTGCAGATTTCATGGTTAGCATGTGATTAGGAGTGAGTGGTTCTGGACCGGCAGGATTGTGAAGATGTTCAACACTTAGAGGTCTGCTGTTGATTATGGCCATTGTCTCATAAAGGAATGTCCTGAGAGTTGTAGTATCAAGTCTACTTGCAGACTTGTCGAGCATGGCGGTCAGGATACTTCGGATCGTTCGAATCTGGCGCTCCCAGACTCCACCCATGTGACTCGCTGAGGGGACATTCACTACAAATTCACAATTAATTGCTCTAAGACGTTCTTGATCCATCCCTTTGATCAACTCAGAAAACTCTCTTCTAGCGCCCATGAAATTTGTTCCCTGATCACATCTTAATTGACGTACAGGTCCTCTAATGGCTATGAACACTCGAAGTGCATTCATGAAAGCGTCTGTGGTCAGATCGTCAAGCGTCTCTATATGTACAGCTCTAGAGCATAAGCAGGTAAACAGCAATCCATATCGCTTTAATTCCCTTCTTCCCTCTTTTACAATGAAAGGGCCGAAACAATCTACACCACTGAATGTAAAGGGAGGGGATGTTTCGGTTCTCTCTTCCGGTAGATCTGCCATCCGCTGAACCTCAGTAGCTCTTCTGTATATTCTACATTTTACACATTTGTAGATGTGTGAGGAGACGACATTTCCACATCCTAAGATCCATACTCCATTTGCACGCAACTCATTCATGGTTATGCCTCTTCCTTGGTGGTGTACACGCTCATGATGATGTTTAACGAGCAAGGCTGACACATGAGATTTCTTTGGAAGTATTACAGGATGCTTAACGTCATGATGTAAGGTTGAATGAGAAAGTCGTCCTCCCACCCTGAGGACACCATTCTGGTCCAAGAAGGCATTTAACTTACGCAAACAGTTGTGCTTGTTCAGGCTACCTTCTTTCTGGAGCTTGATCCTTTTGATATCTTCAGCGAAGGCGTCTTCTTGCACCAGCTTGATAATGGCTATTTCAGCTTCCTTTCTTTCTTCGAGACTGGTTGCTTCATTCGTTCTTGGCTGAACTCTTCTAAATTCTCTTATGCATCTCTTGAGCCTGGCGACAGCCCTCACTGCCCTGGACCAATCAGAGAATTTTGTAAAGTGGCTCACCATTGAATTCACTTCCTTTGTCTTAACCTTGCAAACATGGGCTTTCCTAAGCTCTGGGTCAGTCATTTCTATTTCTCCCACCGTTTCCTCTTTGTGTGGGAGATTTCTCTGCCACAGAAAGTCAGGTCCCTTTAGCCAGTTAGACTCTTTCAGCTGAATGGCACTCAGTCCTCGAGAGGCGTGGTCAGCAGGATTGTTTTCGGAGCTGACATGATGCCATTGTTCAGGGTTGGTACTGGACTTTATGCGTTGAATTCGGTTAGCTACAAACGTGTGAAATCTCTTGGCATCATTATTCACATAGCCAAGGACCACCATCGAATCAGTCCAGTAATACTCTTGCAGGTTTTCAACTTCAAGTTCCCTTCTGATGAGATCACCGTTGCGGACTGAAGTCACAGCCGATGACAGTTCAAGCCTTGGGATAGTCGTTAACTTGGTAGGGGCTACTCTCGCTTTTCCCATGATGAGTGAGCAACTGACCTGCCCGGTTTCACTTACTGCACGGAGATATGAGCATGCTCCGTATCCACTGAAGCTTGCATCAGAAAAATTGTGAAGCTCATACAGAACGACCTTGTCGAAGTTCGTTGGATGGTAGCTTCTTGGGACCTTTAGAACTGCCAGTGCAGGCAAGTCTCTGAGCCAAGATTCCCATTGTGGCAGAATGTGCTCGGGAAGATCTTCATCCCAGCTCACCTTTTCCCTGCATAGACCTTGAAGTATTTGTTTGCCAACTAGTAAGAAAGGGGCAACAAATCCTAGTGGGTCGAAAACGGAGGCTACCGTTGAAAGAACTCCTCTTCTTGTAAGTGGATTGTTCTTGACTACAACTCTGAATTGGAATTCATCCGCTTCGATGCACCACTGAACTCCAAGTGCTCGCTCGATGTGAAGTTCTCCAAAGGCCATGTCTAAATCTTTAGTTTCTGCACATTCTTCGGGCGGTATTGTGGCAATCACTTCTTTATTATTGGATACAAATTTGTGTAACCTAAGATTTCCTGTTCTGCATAAGGCTCTTGCCTCCTTCACAAGATGTACAGCTTCGGTGGATGACCACACGCTTGTTAAGCCATCATCAACGTAAAAGCTTCTCTGGATAAACTTGATGGACTCTTCGCTGAACTTTCCATGACCTTGTGATGCTAGATACTTGAATCCAAAGTTTGAGCAGCCAGGGGATGAAGCTGCCCCAAACAGGTGTACCTTCATCCTATACGTAGAGGGTTTGGAATCCAGATTGCCTTCGTCCCACCAGAGAAATCTCAAGTAGTCTTGGTGTTCCTTTGCGACATGAAATTGATGGAACATTCTTTCGACGTCGCACATAATGGCAATTGGACCCTTCCTAAATCGACACAGTACTCCAACTAATGTGTTGGTCAGGTCTGGACCAGTCAAGAGGTGATCATTCAGAGAGGTTTCATGGAAGCGTGCTGAACAATCGAAAACCACCCGGATCTTTCCTGGTTTGTGGGGGTGGTAGACTCCGTGGTGCGGAATATACCATGCTGGTTGGTTATCCAGTTCAGACATTGGAACCTTCTCAGCATCCTTTCGGGCTATTATGTCATTCATGAAATTGACATAATCCTTGTGATATTGTTTGTCTCTCCTCATTCGTCGTTCCAATGAGTTAAGTCTATGAACAGCAGATTGTCTATTATCTGGTAGACTAGGCTTGTCGGTCTTGAAAGGAAGTGGAAGTTCATAGTGGCCATCTTCCTTCTGCCTTATACCTTCTCTTGCCTTGGATAAGAAGAGCATGTCTTCCTGAGACACTGGATTATCATCTGCACTGTGATCTGTGAAGTCAAGTTCAAGTGCCTTGATAACATCTGTTGGAATGATTTCCTTCACATGGGTTCTGCATACGAAATGCACTTCTCTCTTTAGATCAACTGATGGCTTTACTGCAGGCATCACTTGTCGCACTAAGGTTCTGTGACTGATTCCTATCACGTCGCTGAAATCACTTGCAGGGTACGAGCAGCCGACAATACTCCAGCCGAGGTCAGTTCGTTGGGCATATGGCTGATTTTCTTCACCAGACAAGATCTCTTTGGGGAGAAGGGCTTGTTGACAGTTATAGCCAATCAAAAGGGCAATTTTGCAATCTAATGGAGGTGGAATCTTGTCTGCCAATTGTTGCAGATGGGGCCATTTTAGAGCGGTTTCTGAAGTTGGGATATGCGACCTGTTTGCCGGAATAAACTCTCGTGTGAAAACCACTGGCAATAGGATCCTCTTTTCAGAATTGTATCCTCTCACTTGAAGATTCGTCAGTTTCTGGCAAGGTATGACTGTTGACTTTGCTGACATAGTAGATAGCTGCAAACTGACTATCTCCTTGTTGGTATTGAGGTCTTGGGCTACTTCATCAAGTATAAACGTTGTGTCACTCTGCGTGTCTAAGAGTGCATAGACAAGGACTTCTTGATCTGGCCATTTCGTGGAAGACACCCAAACTGGTATGGTCGTGGAAGTTTGTGTGTTAAAACCTTCTTGTCTGACTGCATTGGTGATTACTGCTGCAGCTATTTCTTTGCTGTCAGTTTTGTCTTTTGAACAATCTTCTCTCTTCAAAGGGGAAGTCCTTTGATATTCTTTGAACTTGTCATCATGCAAACACGTTGGATGTCTCTTTTGACACTTTTCACATGTACTCTTATTCTCACATCTTCTTGAATGATGACCAGTCTGCAAACATCCAAAGCAGAGTTTCTCTTCTCGCACAAACTTGACACGATCTTGAACTGTCTTCTCAACAAACCTTCTACACTTAGCCAAGACATGTCCGGTTCTTTTACAGAAAACACATGATGAGACACTGCTCTGTGCCACGTTTGTGTACAATGCCTTTGCTTGAATGGGTTGGTTTCGAGAATATCTTGGTTTCCCGCTTTCTATGCTCTTAAGTGCTTGTATTGAGGATATAGGATCACAAGCAAGATCTGCTTCCTTTGATAGGAAGTCTACAAACTCCTTGAATTTTGGGAATTCAGCATTTGCTTCTCTAGCTTCCATCACCTTGCGGTTCCATCTTGACACTAACCAATCTGGCAACTTTAGCAGGATTTTTTGATTCTCATTGCAGTCATTGAGAACTTCTAATGTCTTAAGATGGGGCATTGCAGCTTCACAACTCTTAAGGAAGTCTGTAAACTCTCTTAGTTCACAACCATCTTTAGAGCTTATCTTCGGCCATGCATGCAGCCTGTCTCTGAAGGACTTCCCAATTATGAATGGGTCTCCAAAACGTTTTTCCAACAGCTGCCAGGCAGAGTCATATGCTGCTTCTGTGCCAAGTAAGAAGAATCCTTCAACTGTTTTCTTTGCAGCGCCACCTAAGTACTTTCTTAGGTAATACAGCTTCTCGTTCTTCGGAATGTTTTTCCTATCAATTAGTGTTTCAAAAGAAAGCTGCCAATCTTTGAACTTCAGAGGATCTCCCATAAATAATGCAGGTTCTGGCGTTGGAAGGCGGTTGGCACTCATAGCTTCTGCGAGCGCGCTGACCAAGTCAGAGTTGTTTTGCATTTGAGGCATATACGTTAAAGCTGGTGGAGCTTGAGATGACCAATGCAGAGATTGTAAATTAAGACCTTGATTTGCAACTTGGGAAGATGGAGGAATAAATGGGGAACTTGAGGCCTGGAGGGTTTGGGTTGAGACTGGCAGATTTTGAGGAATAAATGGAGGGCTTGAAGCCTGGAGGACTTGAGCCGTGACTGGCAGAGAGTGAGTATTGGCTGGGGGAGTCGTGAAACTGGGAACTTGAAGATCTCCTACTGTTTCAGCATGCAGAAAATCAATTACTTGAACATTTCCTTCGACTTCCTCATACACCTTAGCTCGAGCTCTTGCAGCATTCAACTTCTTAATTTCTTCTAAACGTTCAAGCTTTCTGCGCTTGTCCTCCATTGCTTGTTGTCTAGCCATGTCCTCAGACTCAAATTGTGCTAAACATTGTTTACTTTCAAACTCTAGCCTTTGAAGTTCAACCACTTCCTTTTCTTGTTCTTCCAACACTGCCAACACTTCCTGAGATGCAGCAGCTTCAGCCACTGCTTCATTTCTTTTGACTGAGTGGATGCTAGTATGGGTTGAACCACATCTTGATTGAGGAGAACATGGTCTTGATAAAGAACCTGTCGAGTTTAGGATCGATCCAACATCAGGCCAGGGTTCTTCCTCCATATCTGCTGCATGTCCTTCCAATTGCCTACGAGCACGTTGAATAATGAATCCGGATAGTGATATGCAAGTGTCAACTTTGCGTCGCAGATCTGGTTCAGGAGTTTGCACTCGACGCAACTCTTCATAAATGATCTTTACCTCAGAGCATGTGCTTTCTATGTTGTCAATCAGCTCTTTCAATTCGTCTTGGGAGGCCTCATCAGACAATAACTCCTTGCCTAATCTTGCATAATACCTCCATTTCTCATGGATGATTCTGTATCGTCGTTGTACACTTTTCAACCTTTTTTCTTGAAGTTCTCTTCCCTTTTCTGTTAGGGTTCGGGTTCTTTCACTTCTTCTCAGCCTTTCCACCTCTTCTTCTGCATGTTCTTGATCTGTAACTTCAAGCTGAACAGATGATTTGGCATTTTTATGGCAGGCTTCAGCATTTGAGTCAGACATCTTCGAATGAATATTAAATGTGTGTGGCAACGAAGCTTAAATTAGATTTGTGTGTGTTAAATTAAGCTTGTTTATATGTGAATGTAAGCTAGAATGGGCCTAAAGTAAATAATCAGGTTGATAATAAACGTACTAGCTTCTTAACAACTAGAACTCAGGATTTTCTAATTGCAGACTTCAATATTGCACCAGTTTAAACTTAACTACTTGTAAATTGCTTCAATTTTAGAACCAAGAAATATATATATAAAAAATAAATAAATAAATTACAAATTGCACTTCACATTGTATAACGCAATGAATAAACCTTAAATGCAGAGAGAATGCACTCAAAAATGTATTGAATCACTTATTTTTTCAAAAATAAAGATTTCAATATACGTGTAGTTTCCCTTTAAGTTTAACTTAAAGCTTGATTATATCTCACAAGTCCAAAATATGATTTCAGTTGTAATAATATAAATCAAACACAAGCATGATAGATTTTCCCAAACACTGTATGCAGGACAAATAGACCTTTCCTTTATGCAATCTTCAAGTTAAATCACTTCTCACGCCACCTATAGCTTCCTTGTGGCAGAGCACTTCTTGATTATAGCTTGAAATGTTGCACCTTCAAAGTCTAATCACCGATTCCCGCGATCGTTATGACGATGATGGGTTATGGGCTTTGCTTATCTGAAACGCCGGATCGCCGGCTGGCTCGGCTCTTCATCCGGTCGACGTCGACACCCGCGATGCTCTCGTTATCTCTCTCCTACCCGCGACGTCGAGCAGGCGAGTTCTCACTGTAACTCTCTTCACAACAACACACAGACACAGGTCGGTTCCTTATAACGGGCGTTTAATGCTTTGGCTCGTCTCGTTCACGCCGTGAGAACTTGCATTCATAAATGAACATAGTAGAAACACATCAGCATATTATACAGGAAGCGAGATATACAAAAATGATGCTTTCCACACATTAAACAAATATACATGTGAGACAAATACCTCGTTGGCTGCTTGTCATGAAAAGAGGTTCTTGAGTCCTTTGTTTCAACTAAATCTTCTTATTATCCTCTGACTTGAGACAACTCGTATTTTAACTTAAACTTTCAGAGCCTCGTGAGGTGTCTGCTCTATCTTCCGTCTATCGGGGGGGGGGGGGGGGGGTGACGCAATATTTTGTCATATCCGCTAAAGTGACGCATTCTCGCGCCTTACATTTAAAGAAACATGAACAATTTGCATAACATCACATAGAATGCACATTTATACATCAAATGTCAAATAGATGAATGCATGAAATTATAAATTCAATTTTTACATGAATTATTGACGAAATGCATTGATTAGAGCATCTGTATAACAGCATTTACAATGACTAATTATGTTCTTTTAACGGATCAGTTCGTCATCAAAGATTCAATGACTCGTTCATATATACATATATAAACTGGAGAAAATACCATAGAATTATAGTGAGCAATTCATGTTACCTATAGACCAGAATATCTATATTCATAGTTGATACTGTAATTAATCACTTATCAACATGCTAAAAACCAATCAAAGCAACCGCATAGCAATCCCCAGGCAACCATTCAGCACACCCTATAGTTTTGCATGGGTAAGTACCTCTTGCATTTTCTCAGGAGAAAGTCAAAATCTAGTCTTAATAATCAACTTTCCAACCGTAATGCTTTTTATAAGACAGAAAGTGGTGGTTAAAACCACCACGGCACTTCTCCACATTAGCCTAAGGATGTCAGTGATTGGAGTGTGACGGCAAAATGGAATCTGGCCATTTTCGCTGGCTCCAAGACATAACTACACGGTTTCCAATTATCTAGTTGGAAATATAATAGATTCTTTCTACTTTCTCACTGCCATTAAGTTTAGTTGTGCTCATCTAGCAGCTAAAATCAACACAGAGAGCTGGTGAAACGATCAAAACTCTGTTACAAATAAACATAGATGCATTGACAGTCCCTTTTATCTTACTAAAGTGCATCTTGTCTTACCAACTTCCTTTTAAAATATGAGACTAATCTCTGACCTTTGACCTCTCACCCTCTATTCCAGGTTTATCAGTCGTTTTGGAGTCGCATTCTGCCTGGTTTTGTCACGGTAATACATTTTTAATCGTCATTTTTGGCCACCCAAATCCATCTGGTGATGTTTGCCAGGGCTTTGTCTCTCCTACTCAGAGAGCAGAACGTATTTGACAATAAAATGTTACTCAGCTTTAAATGAACTGACAAAAACTAATTGAACTGTTTCATCAGCAGTATTGGAATGAGACCATAAAGTAGAGACTGACAATAAGATGCAATTATTGGCGTGTGCGTGTGTATGTGTGTGTGCGAGTTCAATCAACATCAGTATTCTATCCAGACGCCATAATGGATGTAATGTAGCATATGGCCACTGAGCCATGTGTTTTCTCCACTCAATGTGTCTGATAAACAGCGCGCTGGAGATGAGGCTCGTCTAAGAGCTTTTCCTAGCCATCAGTCAAGGCAAGACATTAAAACACAGCTAGGTAACAATCTCGAATGGCTGACCTGGAATGTGTTTCTACAATCTCCATTTCAGCAGTGATCAGTTAAATAAGTCATTTGGAATTATAATAATATCAATCCTGCTGGAAAGTCTAAGATGGTCGCTGTGTTTTGGAATATGATGCTTGACCAACTAATGACCAGCTAGATTATATAAAATGGATTTATATCAAATGGATTTTAAGGAAATGAGAATGGAGCACAATTTCATTCATCTTAATGCGCACCAACATTAATCTATCAGAATTTTAACTTTCTTACATAAAATATATAAATAAGAAATACAATAAATAATCTGCTTATATATATATATATATATATATATATATATATATAGAGAGAGAGAGAGAGAGAGAGAGAGAGAGAGAAAGAGAGAGAGAGTTAGAGAGAGAGAGTATATAAATATTATATATGTTAATATTGTATATATAATTTGAACTATTTTCAAATTTTCTACTATTTTTCAAATACCATTTTCTATAATATATATATATATATATATATATATATACATACATACATACATATATATATATATATATATACTTAGACAATTTCTTAATTTATTGCAATTAGTTCAAAATAAATATATAATATTAACATATAATATTTACATACAGTATATATATATATATATATATATATATATACTATGTTAATATTATATATTTATTTTGAACTAATTGCAATAAATTAAGAAATTGTCTAAGTATATATATATATATATATATATATATATATATATACACTGTATGTAAATATTATTAGACAATTTCTTAATTTACTGCAATTAGTTCAAAATAAATATAAAATGTTAACATATTTATATACAGTATATACAGTGTATATATACAGTATATATATATATATATATATATATATATATATATATATATATATATATATATATATAAGACTTCAGATGCAAAAGCCTCTAAGTGTCATCTGAAATTTTCTTCTAAAATTAGCATTTTTTTCAAGTTCGTATGTTTTAAGTTCAGTAATTTCACTTTAATGACAATTAATGGGTAATTTTCATTGCCATTAAAGTGAAATAACTGAACATAAACATACAAGCTTGATAAAAATGATCATTCTAGAAGAAAATTTCAGATGGCACTTAGAGGCTTTTGCATCTGAAGTCTTCATATATATATATATACACATACATACATACATACATACATGCATATATATATATATATATATGCCATTAGTTAAATAACATAATATATACATAATTATACACACAAATATACATAATTTAAAACATTTGAAAAAGTACTAGTTAAAAAACTTTTTAATGAGGAAAAAAAGTATTGAATAGTGTGCGGGTACCTATAAATATGCATCTCACCAACAGTATCCATCACCATCTGTAGAAAGTACAAGTAAAAACAATTCTTGCATTAGGTAGACAAAGAAACAAGGAACATCCAGTGGGGGCAGCGTCCTCTTTGAATACATCAATACTTGCCTAGTGGGGATGGAGCAAGAAGAAACTGTGTAATGCATTTCTGCCTTATTAAAGTTATAAATGAGCGCCACTGCCTGCATGTCAGTTCAGACTTATTCGCTGGGTGAGCATACATCAATTACACTATTTGGAGCATTTAAACAGGTGTGCCGCTAGCCTCTTTAGGAGACTTTGCATGCACCTGTTTTAGCGTCTCGCATCCGTCTGTTGATTCACAACATGCTGTATTGTTTGCAACTTTAATAACCACATAATGTTAGCAGAAAACAAGCAGGCTGTCGGAGAAAGGAATGAATAAAGCCGCTACGCCTGCTTCAGTCATACAAGTATGGCATATTAAGATTATAAGGAGAGGTTATTAAGGCTCCAAGTCTAAATCACAAAAGGCTTTTTCGCTAAAAAGGAGCACAACAAAGACATCACAGCGGCTTTTCTCACTCCCGAGCTGATCTTGAGACTTGACCTATCTGGCAAATAATGCAAGACATCACAAGGCTGCAGGCTACAGTAAATATCGCCTTTCTTGTTATCTCTACAAGACCTGTTTTTCCGGTAAATAGGGGGAACGTGTAATTCAATACACTTCCCAGGCAATTTGCTTTTTCGAGAACAGGTGACATGTTATATTGGAGTTGTGGCCCAAGAATAAATGGTCGAATTAATAAGTAATGCTGATGTGCAGATAATATTTTACCCCCGACTCCTCAGTGGTAAGTAGCTTATTGTGGGCTAGACGGTAACGTTATACCGCAGAAGGCTCTGTGGTACTTATTTACCGTTATACTGAAGTGCTCTGTGGCGTTCATTTCGAGAACGTCAACATGCTTTCTGATCCAACTGATTAGCAGTAGCAGTGAGAAAAGGCCGAAGACGAGTCCTGAAGTCGAGTTTTCGTCCTCCTCTCAGCTGTGTAACGTCATTCCGCGGGCGGGATTTGGATCCGCAAGCATCTGTCAAGGGCAAACAGTAAAATACCGGGCATACGTTGTGAGTGAATCTGTCAGACACTTTGTGTCTCAGTGAGATCAGAGAGCAGGTTGATGTGAGAGTTGGCAGAGTAACATGAAGCTTGATCTGAAAGACAAAGATCATAGCTGTCCTTCAAAACCGCAACATCCGCGGCGCTCACGGGGGGACGACTCTCTCATCTGCGCCGCGGCTCCCACAGATGATGAGGGGGCATTGTAAACATAATTATTGCTGCTAATGATAACGGCAGACAGATGATGAGTTTTTTCTCAGCTCATTTACCATTGGCAGCCATGCCAGGTGCACGGAGGGATTTTCATTCTCTTCTAAATAGTGCCTCGTCTTGTTTTTCTTGCAAAATGTGCAACAAAATGTGCAGAGTCGAACATTAAAATAAACTGAGGCACTTTTTGCAGTTGGAAAGGTGCATAAAAAAAGTGGGGTTCTTATTGAACAAACAGGAAATGTGTGGAATTACGTGTAAACACATTTAACAACTATGATTACAGACAGAAAGAGACCTTTTAAGACAACTTTGCACTTGCAACATCAGGCTTATCCTTTACTGCTTTCACTGACTGCATGAAATCAAGACGGATCCCATTTTCTTTCTTAAAACACAGTCTTTATTGTGCAAGATTCATACAGAAAATGCACATTGTTCCAAATTAAAAAATAGAGAATGTTTTGTCCCACTTTTTCTTGGTTCCTGAACTGTTCTTCCCATTTATGTTCTGCATATGGATTTCAGGAAAAACATAGTGAGATGAATCATTATTTTATTCAGATCAAACATTATTTGTCAATCAGCATCTTCACTGGCCAGCCACAATTTTCACATCGATACCATGGGGAAAAACTGCCATATATATACATTTTTTATTTTATCTCATATTTTGGCAGCAGGTATATTAGGCTGCTGTCACTTTAAGACTGACGCACGGATATACTGTTACACATTCGTTTTCTTTCTCAACTGTTTATGTTCACTTAAAACCGGCAAGACCGGCATTTTGATATAATTGTGTGTATTTGACAGTTTAAGCAACTAAAAAAAAACTCAGTTTAGCACTGAGAGGTGGCTTTATGTGCCACACTTTTGGGTGTGAGCACGAAATCTGTGGGAATGAGTCAAATTATGCTCAATACGAGCAATCCCACACCGAAATTCAAGCCCTGCAACAGCAACAAAATTCATCTGGAGCAAATGAAACGAGTGAGTGAGGAGAGGCGGGTTTGTGTGTAACTCGCTGTCGGAGAGATGAGAGAGAGAAAGCTCAGCTGGTATCAGGCGTCTATTCTGTGGAAAATGAGAATTGGAAGCGTTTCAGATATTTCAGTATCGATATGTATCGAAATTTTTGACAAAACTACATTTCACTTAGTTTATTATTTCAGATGCCTTTTTAAAAGACTCCAATTGAAAAATGTATATATTATATATAAAATTCAACCCGTCAAAGTGGCTAGTAGGAGTGTTAATATCAAGCCCTAGTTATGAGTTATACTAAGGCTGGATCCCAAATGGCACACTCCGGCCTTGCGGATCTCCTTCGAGTTCACACTTGGTGACGTCTGGAAGTGCAGACCTCGAGTCCACGAGGGCGCGCGAGAGTGTACTTTGGGACAGGCTTGATGACATCATGCCACCGAAAGTCAAACAGCCACGAAACTCCTCCCCTCATTTATCTGATTGGGCGTTCGCAACTTCGCAATGATTCCTGGGTAGGTAACTCGTGTGGAGGGTGCACACTTCTGAGCGCTGAAATGCAGAATGGGACACCCTACGGACTCGTACACTTGGCGAGCACGCGTAATTTAAGGCCAAGAGACCGCGAGATGAAGTGTGTCATTTGGGATCCAGCCCAAAGGTCTTCAACCCTGCTCCTGGGGACCCAGGGTGCGTCTCAATCAGCTTCCTAGTTCAGAAGTCAGGGCACTGATCAGGGAGTCGGCCATTTTAAGAGCTGTCTCAATCGCAAAATCCTTCCAGTGCACTGAAACATTTGCTCCATAAAAAGTCCCACAATGCACCGTGAGAACCAGGGAGCATCGATGCTAACAATGTTACCTTAACGGAAGTGCGAAACATAAATCATGTGAGCCAACTCACTACATATAATGCCACGGAAGAGGCGAGATATATTTTTTAAAAGACAAACCACTATTTTATTATGTTTCAGCATAAACATACATCGCTAGGCAGGAAATGAACAATCTAGCTAACATTTATCATTTATCAACGGCTGAAATGTTGCACGTACAGTACTGTGCAAAAGTCTTGGGCATATTAGTATTTTCAAATCAATATTTGGTGTGAGCATCCTTTGCGTTTATAACAGCTTTTGTCTAGGCACACTCGCACATAGTTCTTCAGGGAGATTTGCAGGAAGGTTTCTTTAAGCGTCTTGGAGACGTATACAATTATGTAATTATTATTACATTTTAACAAATACATTTTTCTATGGGATTTTCACTTACGGATCGTAGCTTTGTAAACACCCACTTTTCACGATCAATTTGCAGTGGATAAAATCCAGTCCCACCGTATATTTTCTTCCCACTGAATATCCTATTTCCCTCTAAAACACATCACATAACAGAAGTCAAATAGGTAGCAAATGGCATTTCATGATGACTTTAAAGTTTCCAAACTGCTGTTGAAACAGAATCTCTGATATAAGCAGCACAATCATTCTGACTGTAATATCATATACCCAAGGCGCTGTGTTATTTGTTGCGAGGGCTGTGCTCTCTTGCACACTTTAATATTGCGTTATTATTTCATCTCAGCCTTGAGATAACAAAAAAAAAAACGTTATTTTATTTTATGGGATTAACTGCACGCTTTCAGGGCGTCTGGAGGTGTCTGCTGTGTTTCGTTTTATTAGTGAATTATTTAGACAACACTCAACGGTAACGCCAAGGACGGCGACGCTGCAACGAGAGCCCTGCTGGCTTTTCCATTCGCCTTTTTCATTCACTTACTTAATTTGGTTTGGTACTCTGAAACCACAGAAAGAAATTCACTATCATTCTCATTGTGATGGCAGCAGAAAGGGGTGTGGTAACTGATTTCCCAGAGGGCAAAGCATGCCGAATTGGTACATAATAATAAAGAAATATCAAAACATTAGAGTGTGGAGATCTGAAAATGGATTTGGGATGAGAGTGAAAGAGACGGAGAAAAGAGCTTGGGTCTCGATGTCTGCGTGCACCGAGCAGCAACTCAACAGCCCTGAGGTCAGATTTCCACAATATTAAACACATGATTCATGTATTGATGTCATATTTACAAGATCTAATTTTCTGTTAAAGATTCTCTTTTTATATTGCCATGTGGTACAATCATCATTCCTCTGAGCATTTAGCTACTATTATGGTAAAAATTCCCATCAACAATGAAAGCAAAATATCCATAATTTCTTAAAAAAGGGTACACATTATTTCGAGGAAGAAAATATTAGGTTGAACAATGACTAAGATAAAAAACTGAATAATTTAGAAGATTCTGCGAACCAAATAAATAAGCTGATTCATTGAAAATAACTGATTCATTCACATTTCCACATTTCAGAACCGAACCAATTTGCCAGGACATTCTTAAAGTCCCCCTGTGGTGAAAATCAAGCTTTTAATGTTGTTTATATGTCAATGTGGTGTTTTTAATATACTTTAAGACAAACCATGTGCAAATTCATAAGTCGACACCATTGCTGAGTATTTTCTCTTTAAATCTGCAGTGAACCAAAACGTGGTTTGAAATCGCTGGTGTTTCTGACGTCACAAACTACCTTGTAACCAATCAGGGTGTGATCGTCAACGAGTGGATCTCTGAGCTGGCGTGAGTGAGTGGAGGCGGGGCTCATTTGCATATTCATAGAACCGTGTATACTAAATGAGGCAAGGGTGTAGAGTTACATTCAAGCTATTTTAAGGCATGAAGAATTTTTTTTCAAGGAAAAAACGTTTAAATATGTAATTTTGGTGCTCAAACATGAGTTTTAAGGGATAAAATTATTAACTACAGGGGGACTTTAAAAATAAAGATTCTTAAAGATAGGGTAGGTAATTTCAGAGCGGCAATTTCATAAGATCCCATCATCCCACATGAACGCACAGCCAGAGCAGATTCTCCACAGCGTCACGAGAGTGGGCATTAAATTACCTCATGTCTCAAAGCACACAACATTACAATAATAATGAACTTAAAAAACTTACAGAGCTCTAGTTGTACCACCTGACTGCTGCAGATCCAAGTAGATCGTCACGGGTTGCCATCTTGTAATTACGATTATTACGACATGGTGTGAACGCAGCATAAGCTCTTTGCTTTGGTTCAGAGGGAATTGTAAAAGTTCTGCTGTTTGTTTGCGGCGCTCCGTGACTGTCTAGTAAAGTGCACTTTTTCTTTTTGGAATTTTCAGTGTGAACACACTACTCGCTCTAATTATACTACAAAACGTCACAGAATAGTGCATTAGGACGTGAATTGGGACGCACCTTCTGTCTATAACTCTGCATAGTCTCATGGAACGCACTGATGATGTGTGATGGGTTGCGGACGTATGCAAAACCTGTATTTTTAAGAGTGTGGATGAAACCAAGTCCATCCCTACCATGTTTTTCACTTTCAATATCTTGTTTCGTGTAATTTGTGAATGTTATTCCTGTCTGCTACTTCTACTGTCCTACTTTGAATCATTATGTCAACATTAAGACGGTAAGCCAGTGTCCATCTATTCTGCCCTTGCTACTTTCAGATATTAAAATGCAAAAGGCCTAAAAAATAAAAAGTGCCCTAATTCCTGTTCAAAAGGTCGCTGTGATGAGTTATTGGGGAGTAAGCAGCTGAAAGCTATTCCCTTGTTAGATTTGACAGAGAGGCTGTCATTTCTCCCTTTAAAAATAGTGGGAAGTAATAAATGGTCATTTGTGAATGTGTTCGCTACCGGCAGAAAGAGCTCTGCAGCTCTGACTGCCTCCTGTGAGAGTTTAACATGGTGAAATATTGTCCCCATCGTCAGATGAGCGGTAGACGTTTCTGTCGAGATCAGCGGAAAAGCAGCGGTTTCCCCATGACTTATTATTAGCTGTTAGAAGTTTTGATAATTAATTAAGAGGTTACTTTTCAGTCAAAATAAAATGCCATTCACACAACCCATGTAACATTTCAGAGAGAAAAAAGTAAGGCGGGGCTTGATTTTATTTACTGAAAACTGATTGGCTCATGAAAAGTGGAGTCAAGAACAAATTGTGTTAAATAAATAGGCCTATATTAATCACATCAACATACAATTACGCACAATGAAATCTGCAATATATGTTAAAATAAGATAAATGAACTGATCAAATGTATACCTTGTATCTGCCCTTTGGATAAAAACAATGCCAAATGCATCAATGTAAATGTCAATTTTGATATAACCTTGATTGTAAAAAAAACACACAAAAAAACACCTAGCTTATGCATTTTCATTAAATGTTTATATTGGATAGGCTATAAGGATTATGTAAAGGTTATGCAAACGTACCGAGCATTCAAATGTAGATCTGGTAAAGTATCGAGGTTGAGTCCCGGCTCATGGCCCTTTCCTGTGATCCTGTCTCAGCTTCAACTTTCCTGTCACAATAAAAGGAAAAAGGCTGTAAAGTACATTTACTGTGTACACAGGGCTTGACATTAACACCAGCAGTGGTGTGTAACGCAGTCACCCCTACTAGCCACTTTGGCAGCTTGAATTTTTTATAGAATACATACATTTTTCAGTTGTAGTCTTTTATAAAGGCACCTGAAATAATAAACTAAGAGCATTGTAGAGTTGTTGAAAATAAAGATTTTGATACATATTGATACTGAAATATCTGAAACGCTTCCAAAACTCCTTTTCCGCAGAATAGACACACAACACCAGCTGAGCTTTTTCACCTTCTCATCTCTCCGACAGCGAGTTACACACAAACCCGCCTCTCCTCACTCGTTTCATTTGCTCTGGATTAATATTGTTGGTGTTACAAGGCTTGGATTTCAGCGAGGAATTGCGCGCATTGCACATAATTTTACTCATACCCGCAGATTTCGTACTCAGACACAACGTGTGCGCACATAAAGCCGCCTCTTAGTAATAAATTGACTTCTTTTTCGTTGCTTATTGCACTTAAACTATGGAAGTAAAATAATGTCAAATGTTTTTGAAATAAAAAGCCTGTTGAATTGCACTACTTGAAAAAAAATAGGCATTGCATTAACCATGCTTGCATTTGAATGCATTGTATTTTTAGTGCTTACATTTTTATGGGCTGAAATTCAACATGGTTGAATATTTAAGCTGTGAATATTTCAATTAAAAACATTTCAAACACCTTTTCATTATTAAAAATTCAATAATATATATTCACCTTTCATATTTCACTTCCAAAATATTCAAACTGTTTAAAAATACAACCAATAATATTCAACAGGCAATTTTCGGTCCATTTTATTTCGCTTTGCAAATTCGCTTCCACAAATTCAGTGGTTCAAATTCGACAGTAAATTCAACATTGACGTCCAGGAACTGCAGGAAAAGCAGTAGATTGCCGAGCATACTCTCCATCTGCTGTTAGTCGACCTCACCATCAGATGGTGCAAAAGCGCTTGTTGCTGACGAAGACATTCATTCATAAAATGAAAATGATTATCTGTGTCAGTATATGCGGAAAAGATGATAAACACACAAAAGCTGTGTTTATGTTTCATTCAATAACTTCATTGTTACTTTCCCTGTGTATTCTACATGTCATCAGCTTTCTCTACCATGAACAGGATTATAATCGGTTTCCCTCAATACCTCATACTCAAGGATTCCCCTTCCGTTGATAGTGATATGAAAGACCAATCTTGCACCTTATTAGGGAAGTAGGCTGTAGGCTATTATATAGGCTACAGGCAAGAAGATGGACTCAGAATATGAACTTAACGCGCAAAGTTTCATGCTGAGCGTTTCGTGATATACTGGCATAAAATCAAACATACATATATAGTATGCATACGTGTATTGCATTAGCTTAAACTGTCACAGCACTTGCATATTGTCCTCCTATTGTTAGTTTAACTGTAAATCGCTTTGGATAAAAGCGTCTGCTAAATGACTAAATGTAAAATTGGCTTGATATTGGACATTCGCACATTTAGGGACCGTCTCTAAAGTTGCATACAACATTGGCATACACGTTTCTAACTTCAATAGCAAACTTAAATTTATTTGAATAAATATCAAAAATCCAAAGGGTGCGCATTATGCCTGACACTAAATGAACACTTTACAGTTGGTTTTATGACTGTAAGTCGTTCTATTCAAATGCTATCGGAGTTAGAAACGTGTATACCAAAGTCGTATACACTTTAGAGACGGTCCCTAAATGTGCGAATGTCCAACATCAAGCCATCTTTATGCCAGTCTATCACTGGGAAACGCTCAGCATTAAGCTTTGCGCGTTATTCTGAGTCCATCTGTTTGCCTGCGAGTTTGGTCTTTTACATCACTGTAGTCCATTAAGCTACGTTAAGCGTTGTATATGTCCAGCAGGGGAATCCTTAAGTATTGAGGGAAACCCTAATAGCCTGCATGCAGCACATCGCCACAATATAAAGTTAAGGCAACTAAACAACCAAGAGAAATATATGTCAACCTCAAAAATGTAACATTGGATCTGTATATCCGCATCGGGGAATAACATTATAATCTCGTTCACGGTAGAGAAAGATGCATGTAGGCTACACAGGAAAAGTAACCATGAAGACACTGAATTTAACATAAAACTGCCGTCATAATAATCACAAATACACTTACATTGCTGTAAATGAGTTTTATGAATGAATGACTTTTTCTAACTGTTGCTGGTCTTCAACACGCGCTTTTGCACCATCTGATGGTGAGGTCGACTAACAGCAGATGGAGAGTATGCTCGGCAATCTACTGCTTTTCCTGCAGTTCCTGGACGTCAATGTTGAATTTACTGTCGAATTTGAACCACTGAATTTGTGGAAGCGAATTTGCAAAGCGAAATAAAATGGACCGAAAATTGCCTGTTGAATATTATTGGTTGTATTTTTAAACAGTTTGAATATTTTGGAAGTGAAATATGAAAGGTGAATATGGATTATTTAATTTTTAATAATGAAAAGGTGTTTGAAATGTTTTTAATTTAAATATTCACAGCTTAAATATTAAACCATGTTGAATTTCAGCCCATAAAAATGTAAGCACTAAAAATACAATGCATTAAAATGCAAGCATGGTTAATGCAATGCCTATTTTTTTTCAAGTAGTGCAATTCAACAGGCTTTTTATTTAAAAAACATTTGACATTATTCTACTTCCATATTAAACAGTCAAAGACACTGATCTGTATATTTGATCTATGTGTCAGTTCTTAAAGTGACAGCAGCCTAATATTCCTGCTGCCAAATTATGAGATAATTTTAAAAATATCTATATGGCAGTTTTTTTTCCGATGGTATTGATTGTGAAAAAAATTGTGGCCAGTGAAAATGCTGAGTGGCAAGTAAATTTGGAAAACCCCTAGCCAAAGTGGCTGGTGAGCAAAAAAGTTAATGTCATACACAACTATTCAAAAGTTTGAGGTCATTATTTTTTTTTCCTTTTTCACATAAATGCTGCTTTTTAAAGGGGAACTATGCAGGTTTTTTTAGCTTAATTTGCCTTAACTGAACAGCTTCGGAGTCATTGGAATGGTTATATGAATTTTTTCGGGTTGAATGGTGGCCGTCTCGCTTCCCTCTAGTGCCTGTGAGCGGAAAAACCACCCTTGCAACTTTGGGCCGGCGGGCCTCAGCGTCAGGAAGTATCGCGTGATATCAGGTCTCGCGATGTAACGAATTACTTTACGGCACTGCACACATACATTTATATGCACTGTAAAAAAAAATTACATCCCCAATTCAAAAATTTCAAGTGACCGATAACATCTAAATTTTTCAATTAGTCTGACGTATTATTTCTCATTGAGCCAATGGTAACAGACTATTGCAACAAGAATTTCACTTGGGCGAATTGAAAAATTTAGATGTTATCGGTCACTAGAAATTTTTGATTTGGGAGGGTTAGAAATTTTTTACAGTGTGCTTGCCTTCTGTGTATCATACGCACCTCAGAGGACATGGCTCCGTGCATTCGCCGGCTTCAAATGCACATGACCAGAGGGAGAAGATGGGAGGGGGGAGAGTCGCCAACGAGTTTTGACGACAGTGTTGTCAAATATCTATTCCGAAGCTGTAGGGGGAGCTCTATAGAGAAACCTGTGAGCAAAAAGCGAAAACTAGAAAAACAAATGGCCAAAACCACATAGCGCCGCTTTAAAACTTTCTATTCATCAAAGAATCCTTAAAAAAAAAGATCAGTTCTGCAGAAATATGAAGCAGCACAACTGTTTTCAACATTGATGATAATCAGAAATGTTTCTTGCATATTAGAATGACACAAACAGTATAAGTCAGATCTATTCTCCTAAACATGTCGCATGATTTAAAGTATCATTTATGTCCATAGCACAAACGGTTAGGGACAAGTTACACGCCAAATTAATCCTCTTTTTTTTGTTTTGTTCAACTATTTTCAGGAAGCATCACTAATATACAATTCTTTTGCCAAGATATATATATAGAACTTCAACTTCAACCCAATCAGCTTTTAGAACCTGAACTATCCACTTGAGAACAGACATTTGGACACATTTATATCACATACATATTCAAATCCAACCTCCTCCCGTTATTTAATTGGCATTGTGTGTCTTACCCAGGTGGCTTAGCTGTGGATATTCGGATGCTCCAGACTCGAGCATCAATGTGACAGTTTCAGGTGGAGAACACTATTATTAGTTTACCTCTCAGCCATGGCATTTTATCACTGTTGCATCTGATGGTCTCGCTGCTTTAAAAAAAGAGAGGAAGTTGTGCATCTCAATCCGCCCGTTCATATTTCATAGGCCATGGTGTCATAAATACAGGGAGCGCGGCTGACCTGAGCTATTAGTTACACACCTCCAATGGGCGTGCAACATTTCGTCTCTGGCAGGGACACGCTTTCCATGAAGTCACGCGGAACAAGATCCTGGATACGCTGAGAAATATCGTATACGCGGGCAAGAAAACACCATCGCAGAACTTTGTACGAATAAATAAACACACACAAAACATGGCCCGAGGTGGGAAAGAGAAGTCAAAGAGGGACAAAAGATGAAAGCAATACAACATAAACCTCCAGCCAGGAGTAAAAAAAAACAAAACAATGTAATATCTGGCGAGACTTGTGCTCCAGTCAGCTGTCTGAGAGGGTTGCGGGAGGGCAGCGTGTGGACTCCAAACAGCAGGTCAGATTGTAGGTCAATAGTGAGTTGCACTACAGAGACTCTCGCTTTTCCCTCAGCGTGTCTCATAAGTTCTGGTCACACAACTTGCCTTTCACTTTCTGTCACTCTTATGCCATGGAGAGTAAATGTGTGTTAGTCTGATTCACAATCACTCAACAAAGATATAAAGTCTTTATGTCATGCAGGGCTGTAGTCTCGCAAAGCCACGCTTTTCTGCATGAAGTCCGGTCCATTTGCAGATTTATCTGGCCAATTGCCTATATGGTAATATGAAGAAATAAAGCAAAGTTCTTCCACATGAATTTGTTCTAAGCTTAATGGCCTAATTAGAAACAACTGGGACAATGCAGTGTCATTTAGGGTACTTTACTCAACAGCAATGTACTAAAAACGGAAAAGTATTTTCTTTTCATTTTTGAAAAGTTTCGCATACAGACGACAACGATCCCCGTTCACACGGATCCTTGAAAATGACCAAAACACTGTATTATTCACGCCTATAGACTGAACACGTAATACGCATGCGCATGACGTTACCGTTCACACAAATTAGCTTTTTGTAGTTTACACAGAGACGATAACGGTAACGTTTACAACTTGCACTATGAAACCTGTTTTCAAAAGTTTGCGTTTTCAGGCCCCCAAACGCCATTAAAGGAACCGCATGTAAGATTGTGGCCAAAACTGGTACTGCAATCACTTTAAAATGACTGTAGAGCGGTGTATCCCCTCCCCCTCCCTCGAGGTTGCCAGTTAGGCTGCAGGATCCAGCAGGAACGTAGGCTGCTACAAGGAGCTTCCAATGGGAAGTGAAGAGTCCTACACAGTAAGTTTTTTTTCGGACTTTGTCACGACGTATTTCGGATTCATAACGAGGTCTTTTAGGTTTCGTAACGTTAGACATTTTTTATCCGACACGTTTGTAGCTGCAGCTGTGGTAACTAGAGCAGAGCTGGCAACCCGGATGCCGAAACACTACTGACTTCGTGATTAGTAGATAGGTGGAGGGTGGCGCTTCAGGCCAAAACACAACATGACAACATCAACATCAGTTGAGGGCTGCAACTTCACTTTTAAATGACAATATCCTGGCCGGACTACTGTTGTCAGTGATATAAGTATTTGAAATGAACATGATTTCTTAATGTCTAGTGACATATCAGGGCCATTTTATGATTAATTGAAATACATTTCTTACATACGGTTCCTTTAATGTGTAAATAAACAGCAAAAACACATAACATTTTTTCTGTTTTTTGTTGAAAATGGTGTCGTGCAAACACCCCCTTAGTGTCATTGATATACCATCATATTTTTTGTTAATATTTTGAATTTGATTTTTTTTTAAATATTTTCACTTAAATTTTATTTACAATTTTAGTAACTTGGGTGTTTTTGTTATTTTTATTAGTTTTTTAATATGGCCATAGTTTTTTATTAATTTTATATATTAGTTTATTTTATTAGTTTATTTTAGTACTTCAAGTTAAAATAAAAGAAAATGACAAATGTTGTTTTGGCAATTAGCTGAAAT
>NC_138742.1:8134961-8244961 GCF_965113295.1 Leuciscus leuciscus
CGCGACTTCGCCAGCTGTGAAGGTAGCATCTTAGTTCGGTAATGAATCGCTACCACCTTTATAGCAATCTTTATTTAATTGAATTTTTGGGATATACTAACTTTTCATTATGTGACGTGTTGGCTGAGTTAGCGCTAGCTAACTAGCTAGCAGGCAGTGCTTGAAAATTGGTTGAAACCAACATAAAAAATAAATAATTACGCTGTGCATGTACAAATGACATGTTGACAATTCAAAAGAGGTCAATATTTCAGAAACTTACTTTACCTCTGGAACTCGACGCGCAGCCTTCACCACTCAAACTCAGCCGTCTATATTGTATCAGAGGCCCTTTGTGATGCTTTATACTGGTCTTCATTTGTACCAGAACATCGTACAGACATGTTTGTTGGCTCGTATGCAGTCATGTACCACACTCTAGCAACCGAGTGGCGAGTTTTGTCACTGCAAGCACCACTCACATTTTCTTCAGGAAATGTACATTCTAGTGAAATGTTGCCTCTCCAAATGCAAAACTGACATTAACAAAATGCAATAATGCAATAACAGCTGAAAAAGTACTTGGGTGTGTGTTTTATTTTATATTTACCGTTCAATAATGCAATCGCTGCTGTCTGTCCCATAGAAGAACATGACAGCCAGCGTACGTTTTGGAACTATTGGGGCTTACATGAACCACGTGACAGCCATAGCGGCGACATCAAAGAGTGTCGCAACTTTTTCTCTCTATGGCTCTGGGTTATGTCTTAAGTAAACGTAAACAGTTGAGAAAGAAACCTGATGTGTGTCAGTATATTCGGTCTTAAAGTGACAACAGCCTAATATTCCTGTTGATGTCTGTGTCATTAATGTTAATAAAACAACTAAATACAGCTTTAACAAAGAATTCATCTATATTTAATTTCCACAGTGACCACAATAGTGTTATTTTACATTTAGGCCTAATAATTTATGTACCTGAATACTACTGTTGGACTTTGTAGCCTTGTTATATAGTATTCATCTATGCTTGTAATTTGTGTATTTGTTCTTATATTTTACAGACTGTTCACTTGTCTTTAAAAATGTGGGTCACATTGCCAAGAACCACATCTCTAGACCAATACATAGATGTACTGATGCTCTAGACCAGGGTTCACCAATCTCGGTCCTGGAGGGCCGCTGTCCTGCAGAGTTTAGCTCCAACTCCAATTAAACACACCTGAACCAGCTAATCAAGGTCTCATTAGGCATACTAGAAACTTTCAAACAGGTGTGTTGGAGCTGGTTGGAGCTAAACTCTGCAGGACCCTGCTCTAGACCAGTGGTTCCCAAACCTGTCCTGGAGTACGGGGTACCACACATTTTCTTTTTCTCCCTAATCAAACACACCTGATTCAACTCATCAGCTCATTATCACATGGGTTAATGAGCTGATGGGTTCAATCAGGTGTGTTTGATTAGGGAGAAAAAGAAAACGTGCCGTGTTGGGGGTACTCCAGGACAGGTTTGAGAACCACTGCTCTAGACCAATACATATTGTCCGTCCACCCATCCGTCCATCCGTCCATCCATCCATCCATCCATCCATCCATCCATCCGTCCGCCCATCCATCCGTCCGCCCATCCATCCATCCATCCATCCGACCATCCATCCATCCATCCATCCATCCATCCATCCATCCATCCATCCATCCATCCATCCATCCATCCGCCCATCCATCCGTCCGTCCGCCCATCCATCCATCCATCCATCCATCCATCCATCCATCCATCCATCCATCCATCCATCCATCCATCCATCCATCCATCCGCCCATCCATCCATCCATCCGACCATCCATCCATCCATCCATCCATCCATCCATCCATCCATCCATCCATCCATCCATCCGTCCGCCCATCCATCCGTCCGCCCATCCATCCATCCATCCGACCATCCATCCATCCATCCATCCATCCATCCATCCATCCATCCATCCATCCATCCATCCGCCCATCCATCCGTCCGTCCGCCCATCCATCCATCCATCCATCCATCCATCCATCCATCCATCCATCCATCCATCCATCCATCCATCCATCCATCCATCCATCCATCCGACCATCCATCCATCCGCCCATCCATCCATCCATCCATCCATCCATCCATCCATCCATCCATCCATCCATCCATCCATCCATCCATCCATCCGTCCATCCATCCGTCGGTCCGCCCATCCATCCGTCCGTCATTGGAACGAAACCGTAGCCAATGCGACAACAAGTGTATATATCTATACCCGCCCGCGCTCTCAGATCACTTGGACGTGGCTGTGTATAAGTGGTAAAAACGATATAAATACTGTTCGTTTTCTCACACAAACCGCTCGTTTCGTGTCTTGGGCCATCAATGTGTACTTACTTACATCAATTTGGACGATGGGGAATTGTTTTAATTTGGACTCTGTGCATGCTCTTTGAGACAGTGACCATCGACCTGCATTATATGACTGACAGACAAGAACGGTTTGACCTAAAAATATCAAAATTGAAACTACTGCGGAAAAAAAGACACCTACATCTTGGATGCCCTGCTAAAACATACCAAAAATTAATTTCAAAGTGAACTATCCCTTTAAGTATTAGTTCAGTGATCCCATGGTATAAAACATGCTTTTTAAAAATTGTGTTACTAAATATCTTAACGGTTTGATTTTGTGAACTTCAACGTGCAGCACAGCATTTACTTATTCCATAGATATGCTATTAGCAATCTGGAAACCTACAAAAAACAACCAACTTTGTTTTAATACATTTAATACATTTTTGCATGTAATACATGCATCTGCTGGTCGGTGAACAGACTCTCTGTGGTGTCATCTGGTTCTTTGGTGTGTTTTTTGGCAATATTACACATCAGAGCATGCGATGAGAAGGCTCAAACATTTGGCAGAATTACTGTTGAGAGAAACAGGAAATTAAAACTTATTACAGCATAATTTAAAAGTAAATGAAAAAATAAAAAAAGTATATGTGAAAAATGTAATGAAATAAAGATTCAATACTACTTGTAACCAGGTTCCAAAATGTCACTTGCCAAGTGCTAAATGCGAGTATATAAAACAGACTCATCATTAGTGTTTAAATCAAATTGTGATGATTATTATCTGACTCTTGCTGAAATTACTTCAAATCAAAACAAATTCAGGTTACACTTTTTGATGGTCCCCATGCTGTTGACTATAAGCAATATTGCACCTACACTGCCGTTCAAAAGTTTGGAATCTGTAAGATTTTTTATGTTTTTAAAAGAAAATAACTGTTTTCTATTTTAATATATTGTAAAATAATTTATTCCTGTGATGAAAAGCTGAATTTTCAGCATCATTACTATCAATGTTGAAAACAGTTAAGTACAAATTTTCCGGATTTTTTGATGTATAGAAAGTTCAGAAGAACAGTATTTATCTGAAACAGAAAGCTTTTGTAACATTATACACTACCGTTCAAAAGTTTGGGGTCAGTGAGAACCATCACCTCATGTTGCAGCATGATAATGCACGGCCCCATGTTGCAAAGACCTGTACACAATTCCTGGAAGCTGAAAACATCCCAGTTCTTGCATGGCCAGCATACTGACCGGACATGTCACCCATTGAGCATGTTTAGGATGCTCTGGATTGGAAGTATTTCTGGATTGGAAGTATTTCCAAACCCAAACTTTTGAATTATGTCAATTTGAATTGACATAAGAAGTAAAACATTTCACTTCCCATGGATATACAGCCGAGGAATCCGGTGGTATTTCCGAGGTCCGTGCTAATGCTGATGGGCTGACATCTTGCATTCAAAGGGACTGAAGGGTAGTAAGAAATGACAGCCGTGCTGCAGTGCCTTATTTCTGTGCCTTAGAATTTTCTCGAGATGCAAGCCTCAATGAGAATTTATTTCAAATTCCCGGGTCTACGTTCAAGTAAACCATGTTGTCGTATTCCGGCGGGTTGCTACAGTACAACCCTACGGTCATGTCGCTTTAGGAGATAGCATCAAGCGATAACAGTGCATTTGTAAACAGGCTATCCCATCCTATGGGCGATAAATTAGAGATCGCCTAGGGCAACAAGAGACGGTCCATAAAAAAATGTGCAGAAAAAATCATAAGAACTAAATTACTAAGTTAATAGCGCACGATTGGCACCCAATAAACACCCTCAGACTATAAACAATAAAAAAAAAATATTAATTTCTCCTAATATTTTATGTATATATAAAGGTGTTGTCCATGTATTTAATTTAGGGCTGTCAAAAGATTAATCGCGATTAATCACATCCAAAATAAAAGTTTGTGTTTACATAATATATGTGTGTGTACTGTGTAATTAAATTTGTATATATAAATACACACACATGCTTGTATATATTTAAGAAAAATGTGTAATTTATATATAAAAAAATTATATTTATATATAATATAAATTATATCTAAATATATACAGTATATGTATGCAAATATTTCTTAAATATATACATGCATGTGTGTGTATATTTATATATACAAAATAATTATACACAGTACACACACATATATTATGTAAACACAAACTTTTATTTTGGATGCGATTAATCTTTTGACAGCCCTAATTTAATTAAGTTTATTTTATTTATACATTATTTTGTTCTAGATCTGTTTGACATAATGTATATGTAAATATAGGTTGTAATTAAATGTAAAAAAAAATATGTGTATGTATGTGTACAGACACATTATATATATATAAATAAATAAATTATATATATATATATATATATATACATACATACATACATACACACACACACACACAACCATTCAAAAGTAAGATTTTATTAAATGTTTTTGAAAGAAGTCTATTATGATCACCAGGGCTGCATTTATTTGATCAAAAATACTGTAAAAACAGTAATATTGTGAAATATTATTACAATTTAAAATAAGTGTTTATTATTTTAATATATTGTAAACTGCAATTTATTCCTGTGATGCAAAGCTGAATTTTCAGCATCATTACTCCAGTCTTCAGTGTCACATGATCCTTCAGAAATTATTTTAACATGCTAATTTGCTGCTCAAGAAAATGTCTATTATCAATGTTGAAAACAGTTTTGCTGCTGCATATATTTGTGGAAACCATAATACAGATTTTTTTTCAGGATTCTTTGATAAATAGAAAGTTCAAAAGAACAGCATTTATTTAAAACAGAAACCTTTTGTAACATTACAAATGCCTTTTCCCCCACTTTATCAATTTAATGCACCCTTGCTGAATACAAATATTACTTTTCCGGCATCACTTTAGTTCAGGGTCCAATTCTCACTATCAACTTGCTTATTAGCAATGCATATTACTAGGATATTGACTGTTTATTACTATTTATAAAGCACATATTAATGCCTTATTCTGCATGACAATATTCTACGGTTATTGTTTAAAAAGAACAGTTTATGAAATAAAAATAGAAAATTATGTCATTTAATCACCCCCTTTATATTCAAAATCTTTATTATTTTCTGTTTCCTGGAAAAAAAATAACAACAACAGTACACATGGAAGTGAATAAATGATGACAGAACTTTCATTTCTGGCGAAACTGTCACATTGCTTCTTTGTTTCTGGGGTCTGATGGGTAGTTTAGGCTGTGGGGCTTGAACCATGAGGTCTGACCGTAGAGCCAAGCGTCATGTATTAATAAACCCGGGCCTAGTTCCCGCGCCTGCCCTAGGAGATCGCTTACATCAAAGCACCAATCAAAAACTGGTGCAGATATAATTTGTCATCAGGGATTTCCTGCTGGAGAATTATAGAGAAGATACAGGGCCGATCAATACTATGGATTTTCACTGCAGTGGCTGATTGTCCAATTGCTGTGAAACATGTGGAAGGATAAAAGGCCACGCCTGCCAGTCTCCAACAGACTGCCGACTCAGCATAAGGCCTGTCAGATTCCTCTGCTACAAAATTATCTTGCTGAGGTGTCCAAGCCCTATTTAACGCACTCACTCACTTCATCCGATCCTCTTCACTGGCTCACTTTGAGGAAGCGTCACTCAGTTCTGTATCGGTGTCTTGGGCTCCTAGATACAGAAAGAGAGAGAAACGGATGCTTTGGAGCACAATCTCTCCTTTTAGTGAGACGTCTGACTGCATTAGGGAAGATGCATGTTGAACGGGCAAAATCCCAGACAAAACTGACCCTTGCGTTTAACTCCGTCTTCATAAATCCCTAATCTTGCACTCCAGACAGCCCAACGCTGGAGGAACACGACATTTTATAGATTTGTTTGGATGTGGTTGACATAAGAAGTAAAAACATTTCACTTCCCATGGATATACAGCCGAGGAATCCGGTGGTATTTCCGAGGTCCGTGCTAATGCTGATGGGCTGACATCTTGCATTCAAAGGGACTGAAGGGTAGTAAGAAATGACAGCCGTGCTGCAGTGCCTTATTTCTGTGCCTTAGAATTTTCTCGAGATGCAAGCCTCAATGAGAATTTATTTCAAATTCCCGGGTCTACGTTCAAGTAAACCATGTTGTCGTATTCTCGCGGGTTGCTACAGTACAACCCTACGGTCATGTCGCTTTAGGAGATAGCATCAAGCGATAACAGTGCATTTGTAAACAGGCTATCCCATCCTATGGGCGATAAATTAGAGATCGCCTAGGGCAGCAAGAGATGGTCCATGAAAAATTTGCAGATAAAATCATAAGAACTAAATTACTATGTTACTAGCACACGATTGGCACCCAATGAACACCCTCAAGCTATTAACAATTTTTTTTTATTAATTTCTAATTCCTAATATTTTATAAACATATATATAGATATATATATAGATATATAATTTGTATTTTTTTAAGACGTTGTCCATGTATTTAATTACGTTTATTTTATTACATTATTTTGTTCTAGATTTGTTTGGCATATATGTAAATATAGGTTGTAATTAAATGTAAAAAATATATGTGTATGTATGTGTATATAAACAATATACTATATTATACATTATATATATATAAAAAAAAAATATATACATATATATATATATATATATATATATAATGTATAATATAGTATATTGTTTTATATATATATATAAATATATATATATATATATATATATAAATATATTTATATATATATATATATATATATATATATATATATTTATATATAAATATATATATATATATATATATATATATATATTAATTCAAAAGTTAAGGTTTGGAAATACTTTTTAAGAAATTAATACTTTTATTCAGCAAGGTCACATTAAATCGATTAATTATGTTACCAAAGGGTTCTGTTTTAAATAAATACAGTTTTTTTTTTTTTTTTTATGTTCACAGTTTCCACAAAAATATTAAGCAGTTTCATCATTTATAATAAATATTTTCATCATTGATAATACAACTGTGTCAGACTGTAAACTAAACATTTTTTTATGTATTTTTCTTTTTAAGCTGTTGTCTATGTATTTAATTTATTTAATTTTATTTATACATTATTTTGTTACAGATTTATTATAGGCTACATAATTTCCAGTGCGTACTTTTAGTATTTTTCTACATTAAAGGCCTGTTCACACCAAGAACTATAACGATAACTATATTAGCGTCCACACCAGTGCTCAGTGCCAAATGCTCAAGCTTTTTAAAATCTGGTGATTTCTGATTGGCTGTCAAGTTTTTTATCATTCATCAGCTAAAAAAAAAAAAAAAATCTTTTTGAAAGTGATTCCAACGATACCATTTCTCTGGGTCTAATATCATTAAAGTTGTTGACTATGCTATTCCTTATCTTTATCGTTATAGTTATTATCCTTGGTGTGAACGGGCCTTAATTGTGATTTGTTTACATTTAATCTCTTACATTTAAATCTCACTAAATAAATTTTTTTTTACAGTATGATTCTTTCAACACTGTCTCTTATATAGAAAGAAAACACTAATCACGTTGGAGTGGAATTTTAATATTATGCCCATTTTTTTACACCGAGAATATCATAATCTCGCCTCGGGCCCCACAAACCTACAGGCTCTGTTTGTGTGTGTATGTGGAAGAAAGACTGGACATTCCCAGACCTCTTAGGCTCGTCTTATCCGATGCCCCCTGACAGGCCGATATCAAAGAGCTCCATGTGAAGGCAGAGCGCCAAGCGCTGAAGATGACGAGCCCAGACTCAGTCTGACGTCCCCTGCAGGCACACACAGAGGAAATGAACTGACCACTGTATACAGGACGAGCAGTGAAAAGCCCTAAACAGGCTTCAACAGAACAGATTCACCCTGACAGGCTTCCCACTTCAATTTAAATGTAGTCTCTGACCATTTTTAGTCATGGATAGCAGCGCAAACTTTGACTTGTTGGTACAAAGAAACATGGCATCTCATGAAACCTGTCAGTGGTCATGTCTGAGATATTTTTGACTGAAAATCAAAAAGAAAACAAAAGAAATAATATTTTGCATGAAGACAAGGAAGCCTATTTTTATATACTAATATACATATATATTACTTTTTATTTTAGTATTTTCCATAATCATTTTAATGTTTTAGGAATTTTGTTGTATGTTTTGTTCATTTTTAATAATTATTGTTTTTTAAATGTATACTAATATATTATAAAATGTTTTTATATCTATATAGTTTTTTATTTTTTTATTTCACTTTTAGTTACTTTTAGTACATCAAGTTAAACTACATGAAAACAAGTTAAACTACAATTTATTTTATTTCAGTTAATGTTTATTTTATTTTAAGTAATGACTGTTTTTTTATGGTTTAAGTTTACAATTATAATAATCCTGTTAAGTACAATATTGAAATAACATTTTAATTAATTGTAATAAAAAAAATTAAGTGATTTTTTTTGTAATAGTGTAAATTACTATAAAATTACTATATAAACATTCAGAGACACTACAATAATTGTAATTGTATTATTTTCCATTGTTATTATTAATAAAAATAAGTAAATGGGCTAAACTGTCATGATAATTGTAATACATTTACATTTTATTCATTTAGCAGACGCTTTTATCCAAAGCGACTTACAAATGAGAACAATAGAAGCAGTTTAAACTAACAGGACAACAATATGCAAGTGCTATGACCCTTCTCAGTTTAGTACATGTAATTTTGTATTATTTATTTGTATTTTATTTTTTATGAATAGAATAGAAGAGAAAAAGTGTTAGTATTACTGGTGGATCATGTGCTGCCGAAAAAGATGCGTCTTCAGCCGTTTCTTGAAAATGGCTACGGACTCTGGTTGAGTTAGGCAGATCATTCCACCAGCAGGGAACAGCCATGGTAAAGGTCAGAGAAAGAGATTTTGTGCCTCTTTGAGATGGCACCACGAGACAACGTTCGCTAGCAGAGCGCAAGTTTCTGGATGGCACATAAGTCTGAAGTAATGAGTTTAGGTAAAAGGGAGCAGAGCCAGTGGTTGTTCTGTAGGCAAACGTCAGTGACTTGAATTTGATGCGAGTGGCAACTGGCAACCAGTGCAATTTTGTGAGGAGAGGAGTGACGTGTGCTCTCTTCGGCTCGTTAAATTCCACTCTAGCTGCAGCATTTTGGATCAGTTGCAGAGGTTTGACAGTGCAAGCTGGAAGACCAGCCAGGAGAACATTACAATAGTCCAGTCTGGATAGAACAAGCGCTTGGACAAGGAGTTGTGTAGCATGCTCTGATAGGAAGGGCCTGATCCTCCTAATGTTGTACAAGGCAAATCTGCAGGACCGGGCAGTTTGTGAAGTTCAATTGATCATCAATTACAACTCCAAGGTTCCTGGCTGACCTTGATGGAGTTATGGATGACGAGCCTAGCTGAATGGTGAAGTTGTGATGAAGTGTTGGGTTGGCCGGGACCACAAGCAGCTCTGTCTTCGCAAGGTTTAGTTGAAGGTGGTGGTCCTTCATCCAGCCAGAAATGTCTGTCAGGCCGGCTGAGATGCGAGCAGCTACCGTCGGATCGTCAGGCTGGAATGAGAGGTAGAGTTGTGTGTCATCAGCGTAGCAGTGATAGGAAAAGCCATGTTTCTGAATCACAGATCCTAGTGATGTCATGTAGATGGAGAAAAGAAGTGGTCCAAGCACTGAGCCCTGAGGCACTCCAGTAGCTAGATGTTGGGTCTTAGACACCTCACCCCTTCACGACACCCTAAAGGACCTACCTGAGAGGTAAGACTTGAACTATTGGAGTGGGGTTCCCGAGATGCCCTTCATCTTTAGGATTGACAGGAGGATCTGGTGGTTAACTGTGTCAAAGGCAGCAGACAGATCCAGCAGGATGAGAACTGAGCTGCTCTTGCCAGTCTCAGAGCTTCAATTACTGAGAGCAGGGCAGTCTCAGTTGAGTGTCTGCTTTTAAAACCAGACTGATTGTTGTCCAGGAGGTTATTCTGTGTAAGAAAGGAAGAGATCTGGTTGAAAGCAACTCGTTTAAGTGTTTTCGCGATGAATGGAAGAAGGGATACTGGTCTGTAATTTTCCAGATGTGCTGGATTTAGAGTGGGTTTCTTACCCGAGCCTGCTTAAATGCTGTGGGAAATGTACCAGTGTGAAGAGAGGTGTTGATGATGTGCGTGAGTGCGGGTACAACTGAGGAAAAAATGGCTTGGAGTAGATTAGTGGGAATAGGATCAAGCAGACAGGTAGTAGGGCGATTGGAAAGGAGGAGTTTGGAGACTACTGCCTCTGAAAGCAGAGAGAAGGAGGGGAGAATGTGTGTGTTAGCTGGTAAAATGTGTGTGTCAGGTTGTGGATTGGTCGCTGATGGTGGTTGTTTTATTTATGAAGAATGTGGCAAAATCGTCTGATGTTAGGGTTGATGAAGGAGGAGGAGGGTTGAGAAGAGAGGAGGTTTTGAAAAACATGCGAGAGTCAGAAGAATTGTTAATTTTGTTGTGATAGTAAGTCATTTTAGCAGTAGAGATATTAGCAGAGAAGGAAGAGAGGAGGGATTGATAAAGACCAAGGTCAGTAGGATCTTTCGATTTGCGCCACTTCCTCTCTGCACCCCTGAGTTTAGACCGATGTTCGCGGAGAACATCAGATAACCAGGGGGCAGAGGGGGTGGCACGGGCTGGCCTGGAGGAAAGGGGGCAGAAGTTGTCCAAGCAGGATGTTAAAGTGGAGAAAAGAGTATCAGTTGCACTGTTAGTATCTAGTGTTGAGAGCTGATCAGGTGGAGGAAGTGTGGATGAGACCAAAGAGGATAGGCGAGAGGGTGAGAGTGAGCGTAGGTTTCGCCGAAAGGTGAGTGTGTTGTGTTCTGAGGCAGGTTGAGGTTGAGAGTGAGGAGGAAGTGATCTGAGGTGTGCAGCGGAGTGACCAGTGTATGGTCAGTGGAGCAGTAGCACGTGTAAATAAGGTCCAATTGGTTACCTGATTTGTAAGTAGCCGCAGTAGATACTCGTTTGAGGTCGAATGAGGCAAGAAGAGTGTGGAAATCAGCAGCCTGAGGTTTTTCTAGGTGGATGTTGAAGTCTCCAAGAACTATGAGAGGAGTACCATCCCCCAGTGAAGGATGAGAGTATAATAATAATGTCACAGTGCCAAAAAATCTTTGTGGTCCTCAAAAATAAGCTTTATTTTCTTCTTTCTATGCAAAGGATAATTTCCTAATGATTTCTTTTAATAATGAGTGTGATTTCCAGGACTGGAAGAGTCTAGAAAATAAATAATTTCAAAAGGTCATGCAAAAAAAAAAAAAAGATACAGCAAATTTCTGCATTCTATATACATTTTTCTTTGTTACACTTAGTTCAAAAGCATTTCTTAGGCTAGAAATTACACTCTAGAATGTGATTTTTTTGACGTCTTAAACAGCCGTAACAAACAACTGGAAAAGTCATGAAAAAAATCTTGGAAATTCATAGGTCAGAAAAAGTGGGAACCCTGTTACCAGGTCTTGTGTGAATTAAGAATTACACTATAAACAACAACACACAATCATATCTTACACATCCCTACAGCTTCTTACAGCAAAGATGACAGATTTTCTTTCTACAAGACATTTCTGTCAGAACATTACAGTAATAGTTATTATAAAATTCCATGTAAATGACGTGACCGCCGCACATTATCCACTCAGAATAACACGCAAACCAAAGCGACAGCGGCCTGTGGCGTTACGGCCCGCGGTGTCGACGTGCGTCACATGGCATCTGGAAGTGCCCATGATTCTCCAGCCTTTAGAAAAGGATGGAGCCATTAGTTTCATCATCATTTGTGAGAGGTTGAGTGTTCTGGTGTGATGTTATCTTTCTCGGCGCTGGAGGAGGACATATGGGGGAGCGGTGACCCGAGTATATACGCCTGATAAAAATAGCACCGGCTGCTGTGAATATGCTCCGTGAGAGCAGTTCTGGGATTAGGAGCCGGTGATGGAGGGGCCGTCACTGAGCTAAAGTCTGCGGTGCTGAGCGGCACCTGTTTAGATTCACTTCCCTTTTTTTTATTCAATCCCCGGTACGCATTGTGCAATTTATGACATGGTTTTTGCAGTATGAGTCAAATTCGGGGTTCGTTAAAGTTTTCTTGTGTCATATGGAAAAATCGGCATGTACGTACAGTCACTGATTAACTGCGTTTGGGATTAATCTTAGTCTCCAATAGCAATTGATGATGATGTGACAGAAAAATGTTGATAGTAGCTTGTTTATATGATAGACAACATAAGTCATTATGTACCATTCCTTGTATGTTTTGATCAAGATTACCTCAAGATAGCTCTGGAGAATCAGCAGTCCGTGACCTCTTTTGCCCTGCGACATCAAACCCTTGACACTCCAATTAGTTTTTTTCCTTTTCCTGGTAAAACATGACCAACATTAGTGCTTTAAGATTTATGCAGTATAATTTCAATGTGTCAAACTCCTAGTCAACGCTGTCAATCGTGAGCACAGTCTTAGATGTATATCTTACAGACTGGCATAATTGACATATTATGTAAAATATGACAAGCTACATACAGACATATTATGTAAATATTATGTATTTTAAAGTAACCTTATCTTATCTTAAAGGTAGGGTATGGGATTTGCAAAACGGCCGGCAGATTTTGAAAATACACAACTCAAATGGTCCTACCTTCTTTCCTCCAACGCTGGCCCTGACTCCACCCATTCGAAGAACATGGAGGGGGATGGGGGGATGGTACGACCGTTTGATTGACGAACTTACTGTCCAATGATTCTAGGTGGTCTTGGAAATGATTGGCTGGAGTTTTTCGAGTCCTGCCCGTTCCACAGATGATTAAATTGCTTAATTTTCATTTCAGTGCTTCTAACTCAGTGGCTGTAAGTGGGTTAGGAATAGGATTTCAAGTGATTTTGAAAAAATTGACAAAAAAGAGAATCATACCTTATCTTAAAGTACCTTACCTTAGTATCTTAAAGTAACCGGTGGGTGACAGTTTCAAATTTATTAAAATACAAAACAGTTTGTAATATTTCATAAATATAAATTTTTTTAGTGTGTTTTTGATCAAATGCACACTTAAGAATGAGAATTTCCAAAAAACAACAAAAATCCCACCAAATAAATAAATAAAATAATCGCATCCAAAATAAAAGTTTGTGTTTACATAATATATGTGTGTGTGTGTGTATATATATATATATATATATATATATATATAAAATACACATTATATATATATATATATATATTAGAGGTGGGCATAGATTAATTTTTTTAATCTAGATTAATCTAGATTAATTTTGAAATTAATCTAGATTAATCTAGATTAAAATGGCTCATTTGAATTCTGCCGAAGGCATTCAGAATATGTGTGCTACCCAAATAATGACAATAAAAGTAAGTCTTTGAGAACGGGTTTCTCAAGCCAGGTGGCGCATTAGACCAGGGGCTCATCTCCTGTTTCCAAAATGCATCATAAACTGCTTGAGAAAGCTGTTCTACTCATAGACTGTAAAAGGTTACTACTGTACTGTTACCGTCCGTAGGCAACATTAGGTAGGCCTATGTTATTATCAACTACTATAGGCTATCAATTAGGGATGGGCGATATGGCCTAAAATCTATATTGTGATATACATTGCAGCCTCTTGCGATAACGATTTACAGTATATTATAATAAAACCATTTCAGAACAGATTACACAGACCCATGCTAAACAACTGCTAAATGTATATATTTTTTAAAGGGTGTATGTAGTTTTGAGAACATATATTGTGCAAAACTGTAAGTATACAACATAATTTTGCAGATAAATAAAATTTAAGTACACTAGCTGCAGAGACTTAAGTAGGTCTAATGTTTATTATGGCTTGGAGCTTATGAAACCCCAAATTTAAAATTAGAATATTGTCTAACTGATGTCTTTTCAGTTAAAAAGAAACACAACAACGATTCTTAAAATCGAGATGATGTGCTACACCACTAAGCAAGGCTGGATTAGTACCCCCAGGGGCCCCTGGGCACTGAAGCTCATGGGCCCCCTCCCCTACCTGACAACCACACCCTCCAAAGGAACACACACCAGGTGTGGGATTTAACATGCCAATCACTATTGATCAAAAGCTGAATGACTAGTTCACAAGACAATGATACGAAATACATTTTTCTGAAAAGTATGGCTGCACGATTTGGGGAAAATGTCATATTGTGATTATTGAGGTCAATATTGCGATATGCGATTGCGATATAGTAAACAAATGGTTTCATGAGTTAACTTGCTTATTTCTCAAGTAAAATGCACACACAGATTAGTGATAATGCTGAAATTTGTAGCCCATTTCTCAACTCAAACTAGAAACAACAACTAAATGCACTGTGTTTTCAAATTAAAATAAATTCAACATTGTTATTTGTCTCAATAATACAAGAGTTAAAAATAAATGTCATATTTACCTGTGCCTGTCAAACAGGTAGACCTAGGACATATACCGAAATTGTCAAACTGCACTGCATAAATTATAAATTAAATATAGACTAATCCTTATTATAGCAAAAAAAAACAAAAACTTTAGTCAACAGCAGTGAGTCATTTTCTCTGTTCTTTTTGTTCTTTGATTAACTTTACTGACAGAAAGCTTTATTGGCTGCTGTCTCTTTAAGACCAGCTGACGGAGACGCGGCTCTCGCACGCGCCTCATTCTTTCACAACTCTTGACGTTCATCATAAGACAGCTCTTATGTTATGAAGATACTCGACAAAACGGACATTTTGGCATAATTGTGTGTGTTATTGTAAGTTCAAGCACGAAAGATAACTGTATTCTGGCGTGCTGTCTGTGCGCACGATACTGGCGCGCGCGCGTCTTTCTGTGTCTGTGTGTGTGTGTGTGTGTCACAGTCAGACTTTTGTCTTGTCGCACATGAATTGTTTAAAAGCAATTTTAACAATTGCTTTTAAACAATGGTGCCCCTGCTTTTAAACAATTGCTTTTAAACACGTGCCCCTGGGCACGTGCCCAGATTGCCCATATGGTAGATCCGGCCCTGCACTAAGATATATTGGAATGGGAATAATACGCGCGCGCTGGTATTCAGTGATATCATGTTTCGTTTTGAATTTGAGGTGGTAGAACGGATTAGTCGTGTGTTAACTTACCGAACTGTTACCCCACACACTCTGTATATAGTATGCTGCTGCTCGTCTGACGGCTTAAACCCGAACCAAGTCCAAATAATGGATGTACCGATCTTTTTCACCAGCTTTCACTTTCAGCCGTGTTTACTTAAGATGACGACGAATATGCGTTGCAGCCGGGTTTACCTCGCGGCCGCGGGTAGATTGCGTCATCATCTCCCAACCCAACTTGGAGAATAGATTAACGGCGATATTTTTTTTATCGCGCGATAAGAGTCTCGCGTTAACGCAGCACGTTAACGCCGATAACGGCCCACCACTAATATATATATATATAAATACACACATATATAATATAACTTATGTATAAATATATTTACAGTATATACATGCAAATATTTCTTAAACACATACATGCATGTGTGCATTTATATATACAAAATAATTATACACAGTACACACACACACATACAGTATATTATGTAAACACAAACTTTTATTTTGGATGCGATTAATCGTTGCCCAGCACTAATATACAGTATATAATTATCAACATTCTTTAAACATTTTTATTGGTCGCCTGCAGTACTTCTGTAATGTCACATGTTCAAGCGAGAAATGATATTCAACAAGAAAAATCAACGTAGGGAAAAGGATTTCAGAGGCAGAGAAATGTTTTACATTTTGATTAAAGATTACGAAAAGATTATCCTCCTTCTGAATAACATGCACCAATGGATCATTAAAAATTAGGCCAGAAATGTCTATTAAGAAAGTAAATAGGGCCAATTTTGATTTCATGTCGACTTTCAGGTCAAATGAAGTTCAAGTGTAATCCGTAGGTCACAAAAGTAATAGCCATCATTCATTTACATGAAGCAAATGAGTACAACAGTGTGTGTGAAGTTGTGCAAATGTACAAAGATGCATGGGACGGATAGAGAGACAGTGTGTGTGTAGCCATGTCTGTTTGATTATGCAGCTCTAGCTGTGAAACAGCATATGACGGACTCATACTCCACAAAACAGCGTGCTATATTGCAACAGCCACGCTGTAATGATAGAGATATTGAGGGCTGTAATTGTTATTATTGCCAAACCCAAATTGAAACTCATAACCTGCCTGACTCCAGCTATCAGTTGTCATTAAGTAAGAAAACAGACGTCTCAGCGGCGTGGCCTCAGTGCCGCGAGCTGTCTGTTGACACACAAAGTAATTGAAGAGGGAGTCGAGCTGTTTGAGCGCACTCAAAAGGAGAAGAAATGAGCACTTGATCAGAGCGTTTTTATGTCTATAGAGATGATTTGATTTCACGTAACGTCTGTTTTATAGCCCACCAAGCCATTAATTTGCATGGAGGCAAGTCAAAATGTGACATTTTTATTTAGGCGCTTTCGCCGTGTTTGGAGAACAATTGACTAGTGGTTTTTTGTGCTGTCAGTTTCGGTGGCATGTCGTCTCATTATATCAGGCCTTACAGAGATGCTTAGGAGGTGCTCAAACACACACACACACACACACGCACGCACACACAGTGTTGCGGAAGGTCAATGCTCAGTTCTTTTGCAGTGGATTAGTACCAGCAGGTGAGTGGCTGCTTATTTTACACGAGGCATGATGGGATTTTATAGGATAGAACGAGTTGTAGCATCTCTATACCTATGCTATACGTCTACATCAATCTGGATTACGTTTTTGTTTCAAAAAGATATAGTCACAATTGCATGTTATCAAATCACAATTGCGTGTTATAAAGTCACAATTGCGAGATATAGTCACAATTGCATGTTATCAAATCACAATTGCGTGTTATAAAGTCACAATTGCGAGATATAAAGTCACAATTGTGAGATATAAAGATATAGTCAATTGTGAGATATAAAGTCACAATTGCGTGTTATAGTCACAATTGCGAGATATAAAGTCACAATTGTGAGATATAAAGTCACAATTGCGTGTTATAAAGTCACAATTGCGAGATATAAAGTCACAATTGCATGTTATAAAGTCACAATTGCGAGATATAGTCACAATTGCGTGTTATAAAGTCACAATTGCGAGATATAAAGTCACAATTGCGTGTTATAAAGTCACAATTGCATGTTATCAAATCACAATTGCAAGATATGGTCACAATTGTGAGATATAAAGTCACAATTGCGTGTTATAAAGTCACAATTGCGTGTTATAAAGTCACAATTGCGAGATATATAGTCACAATTGCATGTTATAAAGTCACAATTGCGAGATATAGAGTCACAATTGCGTGTTATAGTCACAATTGTGAGATATAAAGTCACAATTGTGAGATATAAAGTCACAATTGCGTGTTATAGTCACAATTGCGAGATATAAAGTCACAATTGTGAGATATAAAGTCACAATTGCGTGTTATAAAGTCACAATTGTGAGATATAAAGTCACAATTGCATGTTATAAAGTCACAATTGCGAGATATAGTCACAATTGCGTGTTATAAAGTCACAATTGCGAGATATAAAGTCACAATTGCGTGTTATAAAGTCACAATTGTGAGATATAGTCACAATTGCATGTTATCAAATCACAATTGCAAGATATGGTCACAATTGTGAGATATAAACTCACAATTGCGTGTTATAAAGTCACAATTGCGTGTTATAAAGTCACAATTGCAAGATATATAGTCACAATTGCGTGTTATAAAGTCACAATTCTGACTTTTCTCTCTCGCAGTTGCGAGTTTATATCACGCAATTTTGAGATAAAAAGTCAGAATTACCTTTTTTATTTTTTATTCTGCAGCGGAAACAAGCTTCCATAGAAAACACTTAAATCATATTGCACATGCGTAAAACATAATAAAAGCTCACTGAGAAGTTTATTTTACACAAGGCATGATGGAAGGATAGCAAGCGTTTTTCAAAAATTTCTCTTACACACTGAAATGTCGGAAAACGCTTAAACAATCTTTATATATATATATATATATAGAGAGAGAGAGAGAGAGAGAGAGAGAGTTTATTGAATTTTAATTATAATACAAATATAACAAGGCACCACAAAAAGAAAAAAGAAACAAACAGTTCAGATCTGTGCAAGTCAGCATTACTGGAGTTGCAGCCAATGTAGAGCGTTTCAAATCATACATTTATGAGCGTCTAGTTTTGTGTCCAGTTGCTACCTATGTGGACAGCAATGCCACTCACTGGAGTCTGAAAGAGCTAACAATAGCTTAGGATGATTGTTGCCCCCCACCGGTATCTGGAAAAAGCGTTAAGACCCTGTTTCTGTGTGAAATCACCTGCTGTAAGAGTTCTTGGCATTTATTATGTTTTATCACACAAGTCTTTCTCTGATATCAATTTACAAGCTTCAGGCGCAGCCTAAAAGGGAGCGATATGCCATCAAAATGGGCTGCTAAAAATGAGCTAGCTTTGAAAAACAGTTAATATGTAAAGTTATGGAAGTTATAAAAGTGATAAAAAGGTTATTTGAGCTTTCAATATTTTGCTCCACTTTCGTCTTTTATATCAGAGATTCATCATTTTCAAATTAAGAGACACCTTGTGTGTGAAAAGCACACTGTTAGCGTCTGCGGTTTGACAGTAGTTGAGATGTACATGCTTGAAACTGATTTAGCGAGTGCTCAGGTGTGGTGATATTTCTCAAATATATAGTTAATATGACTGGATTTTAACACCACAAACATGAAAAAGTACTCTGCTTTCACACTTTTTGGTGCAGATTAAATTGTTTATATCAAAAGGAAATAAGCACTATAGTTCTGTTGCAGTAGAATAATTGTATCGCGATTTCCACTAAAATATTGCAACATTGATAATAAGAATAAATGTTTCTTGAGCATCAAATCATCATATTAGAATGATTTCTGAAGGATCATGTGACACTGAAGACTGTAATGATGCTGAAAATTCAGCTTTGTATCACAGGAATAAATTACAGTTTAAAAAGTAAAAGCATTTTTAAATAATTATAAAAGCAAAAACGTTATTTTAAATGGTAATATTTCACAATATCTTTCAAAAATATAAAAAAAATCTTACCGACCCCAAACTTTTGAACGGTAGTGTACATTTGTTTTTGATGCAAGAAACCTATTATAAGTGGACCTCAGTGAAACCTTTCCCAGAGGTTTAATACTTAGGTTTAGGGATTTGTTCAAATCACTGACCGCAAATATGAGCAACAATAGAGATGCTTGGCAAAATAAAAAGCTTTGCTCTTCCTGTAGCAGACGTGACGGGTCAAGGGAGGGGCAGATTAGGGGGGCCTTCACCCTAAAGCCCGTGAACCCGAGCCAAGTGCTGGCGCTCAAGGTGAGGGGCCGAGGTGCCGGAGAAGTAATTTAATCGCAGGCTCTACCCAATTCCCCGGGCGGGCGAGTTTAGGAAAGGTCACGCTGGGAAACCGGCCTGAGACACCCCTTCCCAATTATGAGTGGCACAGCAGAACATAGCAGAGCGGTGCGTGGGGTGACAGTCATTTACTGTATAGCAGCAGCTCATCTGAGAGGAAGAAGTCGCAGATGGTTGATAAGGGTGTAAGAAATGATTGGCAAGGACCTGTTAACCAGTGCAGCACACAGGCCAGAGTCTGAGGCCTATCTATCTATCTACCTAATATCTCTCTCTCTCTCTCTCTCTCTCTCTCTCTATCTATCTATCTATCTATCTATCTAATATCTATATATCTATCTACCTAATATCTATCCATCTATCTATCTATATCCCTCTCTCTAATATCTATCTATCTATCTATCTATCTATCTATCTATCTATCTATCTATCTCCCTCTATCTAATATCTATCTCCCTCTATCTAATATATCTCTCTCTAATATATCTCTCTCTCTAATATCTCTCTCTCTAATATCTCTCTCTCTAATATCTCTCTCTCTAACATCTCTCTCTCTAATATCTCTCTCTATCTATATCCCTCTATCTATCTTCCTAATATCTATCCATCTATCTATCTCTCTAATATCTATCTAATATATATCTCCCTCTAATATCTATCTCTCTATATCCCTCTCTCTAATATCTATCTATATAATAAATATCTATCTATCTATCTCTAATATCTATCTCTCAATCTCTAATATCTATCTATGTAATATCTATCTCCCTCTCTCTAATATCTATCTATCTATCTATCTATCTATCTATCTATCTATCTATCTATCTATCTATCTATCTATCTATCTCTCTAATATCTATCTCAATCTCTAATATCTATCTATGTAATATCTATCTCCCTCTCTCTCTAATATCTATCTATCTCTCTAATATCTATCTATCTCTCTAATATCTCTCTCAATCTCTAATATCTATCTATGTAATATCTATCTCCCTCTCTAATATCTATCTATGTAATATCTATCTCCCTCTCTCTCTCATATCTATCTATCGCTAATATATCTCTCTCTATCTATCTATCTACATTTAAGATCTATCTATCCACCTACCCATCCAATCAATTTTGGATCGACTTATGAAATTTTAGATCCATCTATCCATCAACTGAAGTTTACAATATATGCGTTCATTATCACCGACCCACTCTTTTTTCACCTTCCTGCAAGCAAGTTCACACTTTCTCCATCTGTCCATATCGCTATACTTTCTTTTTCCCCTCTCTCCTGCTCAGTCCATCACATATACTCTTCCATCCCTCGTTTATTCCACTCTCCACTCTCTCCTCTCTCTCGTTCCCTCCCTCCCTCCCTCCCTCCCTCCTTCCTGACCCGGGGCCACGTGACGGCCCTGCATGATTATTGGCGCAATCACTCATGTAACAGCCTGCCCAGCTTTCGGTGGGGCCTCCTGTATTTGTCAATGTCACTTCCCCAAGTGCTCCGCCATTGTCTTGGAAATTGTATGTGTAAGGCAAGAGATGCCTGTGACCCACTTCGACAAGGGAGCCGGCGACGTGAGGGCGCTCATCGCCGCGGAGGGGAAGAAAAAGCGAAAAAAAAAAAAACTGAAAGGGAGGGAAAAAAACAGCAGTTTGATGTGTCCTATTATGTGTCCCAGCTAGAGCCATAAATAATTGTGACAAGTTTTTTGTTGCGCGTGAAAGTCCTTGACTCTGCCTCCTGTTCCAGCGCCTCCTCTCTGGCGCTGAGATGCTGCCAAACTCCCCCCACCCGCTCCCAGATGATAGATGGCACGGCGAAGCAAATGACAACGGGATAGATTTTTAGTTTGTGCTTTGGAAGGGATCAGTAATGGTGCTTTGCTGTACAAAGCAATAAATGGGAAGGACGAGTGAGGGAGAGGCAGAACGAGAGGAAGAAGAGATGGAGGGGGGTAAAGATTCATTGCTGCAGACTGAGGGGGTTGGAAATGATAATCACTGACATGTGAATTACTAAATATGGACTTTTGGGCATTTTAGCAGAGTTTTTGTACTGGACTGGACAGCGAAGTATGAATTGGCAATTTTTCTTTGGCAGGAAAAATCCAAGGAAGTGGAGCTGTTGCCTGACATGCCAGTTTTCCTGTGCAGTTTATTAGAATGCGTGTGCATTGATACGCTGAGCCATGGACGATACTTGTTTGAATCTGGTTTGCCACATTTCTTTGCCTCTTTCTGTAATGTGTGTGCATATATATATATATATATTTTTTTTTAAATAAACATTTAATAATAATACAAATATTTATTTCATAATAGAAAAAATACATTTTAATACTAAAATAAACATATTTTAACATAAAAGAATGGGAACATTTCTCTCAGAAATATGGTCTAGCCATGGCACTCTCACAGGTTAACCAAGTTTGAATTAAGGAGGTCAACAAGACCACAATATCCATTCATCTCAATGGCAGTTGCTTTCAGTTCTGGGCAAAGATGTTTTTGAGTCTATCACCTGAACCGTAAATGAGCTGCAGAAAAATGACGTCATGACGAATGATGGTTGCCTGAAGGAAAGTGCACAATCCTAAACAATTCCTTTCGTCACTGATTATCCTGAGCTGTGACCTGAAATAGTATATATAAGAATATGAGCTAGTGTGCTTTTTAAGAGCTTTAAAATTCTCTTAATTGTTATTGAGGTTTCCTTGGTTTACATACATCAAGGGTAAAAAAAATACTTTAATTTTCTCATAATTTACATTCCAGCATCACCTCTTTTCTCACAGTGTCTGAAACGGTTCGATTAAAGATTCGGTCTCTCTAGTCTAAACTCCTCCTTTTCGAGAGCTACTCTGCTCTGATTGGTCAGATGGCCAAGTCTGTTGTTATTGATTGACCACTTACAAGACGTCTAAACGCCCATTACATGTATGAATTTCAGCTCCTGATCCTCCTCAGTACTTGATACACAGTGATGCGAACGGTAACGATGGCGTCGGTTTTACCGTAATAATTCTAGAGCAAGTCCTCATGCTTTGGAAGTGCAGGAAAGGAATTGCTGATGACGTTTCGGCAGTTCAGAATCGATTCTTTCTTTTAGGAGACAATAACCTTATTTGTGACCCTGGACCACAAAACCAGTCATAAGTCACATGGGTATATTTGTGGCAATAGCCAACAATACATTGTATGGGTCAAAATTATCGATTTTTCTTTTATGCCAAAAATCATAAGGATATTAAGTAAAGATCATGTTCCATGAAGATATTTAGTCAATTTCCTACCGTAAATATATAAAACATTTATTTTTGTGAGTGAATGCGGCACAATCGCGAACATAAATGGACAATTTTAAAGGCGATTATCTCAATTTTTTGGTTTTTTTGCACCCTCAGATTACAGATTTTCAAATAGTTGTATCTTGGCCAAATATTGTCCTATCCTAAGAAACCATACATCAATGGAAAGCTTATTTATTCAGCTTTCAGATGATGTATAAATCTCAATTTAAAAAAATTGACCCGTATGTGACTGGTTTTGTGGTCCAGGGTCACATTTATCGTTGAAACGTTGCAGACCTTTAACATTCACAAACATCTACATTACGCACTGCATCAAACGAAATATTATACACTTAAAAAAAAGACTGGAAATCATCTATTATATAATTAAATATTTATATGCTGAATTGCATTCAATGGAGAAAAGTGCTCCAGATAGTTTAGGTATGGTTACTAACATCAGAGACTAAGTAGGCCATGCTAACCAGCCACTTCTTGACTCATTGGCTTACGACATTTCTCAGTCGTAAATTGTTTCCTGTTCTCTTTCTCTTCTGTAAAAAAATAAATAAAACACCACAAAAAAAGAACACGATCAAGTGAAACTTGAGAGAAAGCATTTTCTCGCATATGTATCATTTCGAAACATGCTTACCTCACCACAGTTATTTGTTCCACGGCACTTGCTCGTCTTCGCTGCCTGTGACATTATGTGGAAAAATCAAAGTGAAGTAAGCTTGCATATTCATCACGATAATTACAATACACATACATATGCGTTGAACTTTACATAATGAAAATGGACAGGAGTGAAAGCGGCCCCCGCACTCATTACAAATGGATGTGACTTTTACCTGGTTAGCACTCTGGTAATGAAGTGCCATCATCTTGTCCACAGCTGTGTGATGGATACGTGGGCCTGGTTAAAATACCCTCCGCAGATCCTCATCGCCAATTAGATGGCTGATAGATGGCATTATCAGTCACGTTAATGAGCACGGACTGACACGCGTGCCTGCTGTGGTCACCTGGCCTACGTGCCCCCGGTACCACGCGGCACCACATTTACCAGTCTCCATCCAGCTGGGCACGTTAAACATTGATAGCTCCCCAATTTGATTCTGCCTCTATATGAGGTCTATATAGAACCTTCAGATCAACCCAAACTCAGATTTAAAGAGAATTTCTTTCAAAAGAATGCATCACTCACACTTAAAGGGATAGTTCACCCAAATTTTTTAATTTTGTCATTACTCACCCTCATATTGTTCCAAACCTGTATGAGTTGCTTTCTTCTGTTAAACACAAAAGAAGATATTTTGAAAAATGTTGGTAACCAGACAGGTGACCGCAGCCATTGACTTCCATAGTATATACTATGGAAGTCAATGGCTGCCGTCAACTGCGTGATTACCAATTTTTAATCTATTCCTGTGATTTTATATAAAAATGAATGCTAAATAAACTTCAAAAAAAAAAAATATATATATATTTGTATATATATACATACAAGCATTATAAAGGAACATGTATACTAAATGTGTGTGTCTCAAAAAAATTATATGGACATTTCTATGTCCTAAAGGTTGATTTGAACCCCTTAACTGTCAACAAAAAGAGTTTGGCACTATTTTTTTAATTGCCTTTCCCCCCCAATCAAAGAGCATAAGCATTAGCATAATAAATTATAATTCGAAAGCTTAAAAACTCAAAACTCATCCTGTGCAAACCGTTTTGGAATCGGATTATTGCGTTACCATGGAAACAGTCCTTTAAAACCTTTTAGCAGGCCCCTCCCCTTAGTGGGCGGTGTTATTTCATATTACAAAATGTATATGAAATATTTTACTATCAAAATTCTTTCTAATCTTGACAAAACATATTGTCGGGGAAGGTCTGAGACAAGAGGTTCCATATCTGGTTAAACATACGATTTTATTGCAACTTTAGAGTAAAATTATTTTGTAAAATATTTTTTTTGTATTTTTTTTTTTTTGTATAGTAGATATGTTTTAGAACTTTTTTACACTTTCTTTTTCTTAAGTGCTTTAATCTTTAAAAAGATTATATTTTTATGGGGGGAAAAATACTATTGAAGTCAATGGGGTCCATCAACAGTTTGGTTACTAACATTCTTCAAAATATCTTCTTTTGTGTTCAGCAGAAGAAAGAAACTCATACAGGTTTAAAACAACTTGAGGGTTAATAAATTCTGACAGAATTTTTATTTTTAGGTGAACTATCCCTTTAAGGGGTTAATTAACATTTATTTTTATTTTTATGTTTAACCAAAATTTTGTTCACTTTTGAAATTCACATTAAAACTGTCTTGAAAACTTTTTTCGATGCATCCAGTATTTACTTTACCACCTAAAACAAATATGTTTGCTTAATTGGTTACCAAGGAGTCAGCGCAGTGTCAATGAAGAGCTTGAGGTGAAGTGAAGTATGAGACGTGATGTGTCAAGAAAACAAAACAATTAAAGTAAATATCACTTTTAATTTTTTTTCTTTTACTGTAGATTATTTCCAGGCAAGCTCTAATTATAATATATAACGTTATATGTAAAAAAAAGTGAAAATATGATTTAACTGTGTTCATTCACGATGTAAACTGCTAGCTAGGAAATTAGCCTTAGCATGATAGGAGCAGGCCATTTGTTAAACATATAATTTCCATCACTCAGAGAATGTTATCAAACACAATACTAAATATAATTTTAGTTGTAATGAAAATGACACTGACTGTGGTGAAAAAGTTAGGCTATGATTTTCAGAGTGGAAAAAATTTGAGAATTAGCCTGCATATACACGAATGTAATGTTACATTGATAGTAGACTAATTAATTAAACTAGTTCCAGTGTGAAAAAAGGTTTAAGGAATTTTTTGCGTTTATTTATTTATTTATTTTTATTCACAGGACCAAAAGTGCCCACAGTTGAAGAAACACCTACAGTTATCCTTATTATACTACGGAATTCATCCAAGGTATTACAAATATGCCATTGTACATGTAATGTCAAGCAAAGGTAATATCAGGTTAATGTTTTCGTGTAACGTTACACTTCGTGTTTTTTTATGTGTGTTTTTTGAATGTTTTACCTCAGTACAGGGCCAAGGTGTTCACACGCAGCACGTGCAGAATGAACCCAAAGAATACCTTCTTCGTCGCTGGAAAACCATAAGATGCAGGTTCGACTCAATGGATTATAGGTAAATATCCCCCTTTTAAGCACTTTTGTTGTTCTCTGTGTTTCTTAAGTATTATATTAAAGCTTTTACTTGGAGAGAAAACTGAGAAAGAACGATTCGTGCGTAACTCACACTGAATCTCGAACCAATTCAGAACGGGTTGCTAACTGCTTGACCGATGAGTCGGCTCAAAAGAGTGATTCATTCACGAATCGAACATCGATGCACCTGTTCTGATTCTAAACAGCTGACAGAAAATACTGGATATGCCTATCTAGATTGATTCTAGTCTATTATGTATGTTTAAACCACTGATCTATATAGAATGACATTATATAGATCAGTGGTTTAAACTTGTTTTACCCGGAAACTTGTGTTCTTTGACTTGAACTGGCACGTAATACATTTACAAAGAATGTTTTTATTTCCGTTTCTGCTGGATATTTGTTTTTCTTTTAACTTTTGTTGTCATATGAGTTATGGTTTATGTGAAAGCGGTTGCTTGGTTTTGATTGTGAGGCGGTTGTTACGTCCCTTTTACAAAGACTAATAGTACACTTATGCTGTAAATTGTCAATTTTATTTATTCGATTTTTATCACCTGTACAGAAAAAGTTAATTTTCTTGACTGGATCAGAATCACTTGAGGGAATCGAGACGTAGAGTGAAATATTGAATTTAAATTCAGTAGGCCTACTTGGCTTGCACTTGAGAGGCCGTTGGCATTTGCTGCTTGAAATGCGCCTTTAGTCCCATGAACAACACAGGCCGTGACCGCTTCCTGATTGAAAACATTTTTTACTTGAAAATAGCATCTGTTGGCTTATTAACATGAGTGGGTCGCATTATAAGAACGCATTATATTTGGTTCTCCAAGGGGTAGCAGAGTTACAGAGAGTAATTTAAACCATCAAGGACAAACAAAAAAGAAAGAAAGAAAAGGTTCTAGAGATGCACACAAACAAAGCCGCACACACACTCTTCTTAGTATCAGTGATGACTAGTTTTTCATTTTTTTTTATCAGCAGGATAGCAGCGATAATCCTCGGAGCACAATGAAATGTGAAATCTCTGTTGTGTTTGTATAACTGGCATTCCTTATGCAAACCAAGCAACACCCAGAATCTCTCAGTGGACATCCTAATTAAACAAACTCACACGAGCATTACAGCCAAGGTTGTGATTTATGATATCGCCTCAGATAGTTAAAGCTGGCTTCCGTAAAAATCCATCACGTACATCACCGGACATTACCGCCCTAATTAAACACCCAAATGCCTGCAGATATCATAAAATTAGAAGAAGAAGAAAAAAACACACTCTCTCGCCCTTAATAAAGCACTGCATCTGTGATATTACAGGATGGTATTGGAGATATAAAAAAAATTAAAAAATCCCTCCACAAATGTGAGCGTAATTTGTCTATTTTAGGCCAAATGTTTCTCACGATGTGAAACTGATTAATTATTTGAAATATACTGATTGCAACGAGCTGATAATGTGGCATTAAAATAATGACTCCTGAGCCTCTTCTGAGTTTGTACATTTAGCATCGCACAACCATTAGGAATAATCTGTCCAATTAAAGGTTGTGTAATTAATTAAGTGCACATTCTGTGAAAAGGCAAGAAGGGAGAATTTATCAAACTGCTGAAATATGACCTATCTTGTCCAAAAGACTAATATGTTTAAACAAAAGATGAAAATTGATGACAACATTATTTGTAACAAAATGCTCACTGTGCAACTATGATGCATTTGTCCTCAGATTGCGCTTCTTAGCATTGTCCTTACAGAATTCGTGATGTATTACCCCAGGCAGCGTGGCAATAACTTTAGATGAAAGGCCTGCCTGTCTGGGGACTGTGTTTTCGTAATGCATATCCTGCTTGATATCTCGACCGTAACGGCGTGCGCGAGGCTCGCAACCCTTGGTGGCAGCTGCGAAAGTGTGACATATGGCTGTTTTTAAACATAAACATGATCTTTGTAGGTTTATCTAGTGCACGACGCCACAATAATCTCCCACGTCAAGCACTTTGGACAGATTCGCCCGAGTTCTAATGCAATCAAAGGATTTCCGAAGCTTGGCAGGAGCGTTTCCTCTCTGAACGAGGCTGGAAGGGCCCATGGTGCAAACCTTCTCTCTCTATTCGCCACTAAACCAAAGCCAAATAACCGTGTGTGGGCTTGGCCGTGGTTATCCGGGTACATGGGTGTGCGGAGGTGTGTGTTATTGGAGTTGCGGGCACAGGGTGAGCGTGTGTGGGCGTGTTGGCATACATGTGCAACATGGTGTTGTGGAGTACGCTGTGTGCAATTATACCCATGCATGCATCGTATTCCTACAGTTTGGTGGGTTTTATAACCCAATGAAAGAACACTGCACATTTTGCATAAAATATTAATCAACTCTCATGCAACGATTTCCATGCATAGACAATGCATGACAAAAATGTATGATACAGTATATGATATAAACTTTTTGAAGCACTTGACAGACAATTCCCATGTAATCAATCATGATTTCTCAACTTGATTCTTCAGGAATCAATTTAATGTGTTGATTTGGTGAAACATTTTTTATTATTATCAACGTTAAAAATTATCGTGCTGCTTAATATGTTTGTGGAAACCGTGATGCACTACTATTCAAAGGTTTGATTTAAAGTTTAAAATGTTTTTGAAAGAAGTCTTTTCTGCTCACCAAGGCTGCATTTATTTGATAAAAAATACAGGAAAAACAGCAATATTGTGAAATATTATTACAATTTAAAATAACTGTTTTCTATTTTAACATATTTTAACATGTAATTTATTCCTGTGATCAAAGCTGAATTTTTAGCTCCGGTCTTCAGTGTCACATGATCCTGATTATTATTGGTGCTCAACTATTAAAAATGGTTCTTATCAACAATGTTGAAATAGAAAACTCAAAAGAACAGCATTTGTTTGAAACAATAATCCTTTATAAATATAAATCTTAAATATCTTCACTGTTACTTTTGACCAATTTAGTGTGTGCTTACTGAATAAAAGTATTATTTTTTTATTGTTTTCATTTAAAATTATAATACTATTTCACAATATTTCTGTTTATTCTATATTTTTAATCATCAATTTATGTCTCTCAAACTTCAGTCAACCTTGTTACATTGGTGCTTCTTGCTCTTTAAAATCTTAATATTAAAATCTTAATATTAAAATCTTAATATTTTATGTCCAAAATAACATGACTTGCTAGAAGTGACATAATTTCCTTGGAGGGAAAGAAACTCCAACAAAGCAAGTATTAGTCATAAACCTTGAAGACTTTTCTAATAGCATAAAACACAACATATCTACCCTGCTGTGTCAATTTATACTCAACGTGAAATGTTTTTTTGTTATTTTAAATAGATTTTATATATCTATTGAAATTCTTCCTAAATGTTAATCTTCTGCTAGTATGTTGTTCTTTCCTATCAAGTAATGGGCTTGATTAACTTAAAATGTCCACCCTGTTACACATTGCATTGTAAAAATGTCTTGTAACAAGGTGGACAAATTTCCTAGACCACATATGAAATATTTGGTCAGAATTATTAGGTTAGCCTGAGCATTACCAGCATTTTCTCCCCTTTATAAACATGTTCTCCCTCCTATAAGCCTAAATCATAAATCTTTCTTTTTTTTCTTCTTTTTTTCTCCTCAACAATCCTGCTCAGTCCAAAATCCACCACCAAACTATGACCCATTAGTCTTACGCTACATAAATAGACCTGTATACAGTTGCACAAGCGCATTTGATGCATTGGACTTCTTAATGCAGAAGCATTCACCCGCAGTCGTGTGATGCAGGCCTGTTTTGCCGCACCGTCTTTCCGTGCCAGTATCCCATATGGCGGTGATAAGCACCATGGAGATTCTGGCCAGAGACGAATGCCACACCATTCCAACACAGGAACACATGTCGATCACTGCTCCCAACAGGATGCAGCTCTGTGGACATATTGCGCTAAGCCTTACTGTAAAAAAAATAAGGCACAGGAACCTCATAAATCAAGAGAACAATCCTGACGCGCCACCCACACATCTCACATTAAACAGACATTCCATTGTTCCAGTGCACATTTTTGACTGTTGACATATCCTCGGTTCCGTACCGCATTGAACAATAAACTCGCATTATTAGTCTGAGTCGTGGTGCAAACGCAGGGAAAGAGCTGGCTTCCTTTAGCAGGATATTTTTGAAAAAGCATAATATTTACACCGAGGCATCATGTTAAAATGAAGAGGAAAGCAGACAGAATGAACGGCTCATATATCAAGAGAAACCTTGAGGGTCAGTCGTCACGGGACGTTACGTAATTGTCTTGGATGTTGAGAGGAATGTAAAAGTGGCTGATTTTTTTTTTTTTTTTTGGCTGAAGGGTTTGTGATGTTTTGCAAGACAAAAGTGGAGTGTGATTTTTACCTGATGAACAGTTTAAAACATGATGTATTTACATGTCAGGAATGGATGAATAATAAACAGTAATCAAAATTGTGCAGGAATAATACACCCACAAATGAAAATGATGTCTTTATTTATATTTACTCATCCCCAGGTCATTCCAAACTCGTTTTTTCGGTGAACAATCTCTTTAAGATATGCATTTTCTCCATTAAGCTCAGTATGTTTGCTCAGTATAAGACAGATGTTCATAAAAAAAAATAAAAAAAAATAACAACAAACATCAACCTCGCATCAGTTTCATCACCAGGCTTGAGTGAATACACTAGTTAACGCCGGTTAACAAGCTGAGAATCAGATGTGTGGGCCGACCATAATCTGTCAAAACGTGTCATGTCTTGTCACAGCTTGACATGAGCTGAATGATAGGCCACATCAAGGGAAGAGTTATGGCGTTTAGCAAAGCTCCAGTCTGCCCTGAAATAACCACACCTGTAGACGTGCCGCTGCAACCCACCTACATTCAGATGCCAAACTCTGAGGTATAGCTGCAGTTTCATATTCGGGAAAAAGATTCCATGCAGAATCCGCTTGAGTAGTCCTTCAGGCCTTTTGAGCCCTTGAGAAATAAAAATGGTAATTGTAAGGAACTTAAAACATCCACTTATCAATTCAATTCCTTTAATAATTCTTGTAGTACTTGAAGTAGTAGTTTTATTTTATTAGTGTAGTACTTTTGAAGAAAAACCCATGTGTGTATGTATATATATATGCAAATAATATACTGCACATTTTGTATTTTTCCAGTAATACATTTTGAAACATCCTAAAGACAGGATAAATTTACTTGAGATGCAAAATTTCATTTTTTCAGAGAGAGAGATTTGAAACAAGTTATTCTTGATCTTTCATGAATCAGGCTGGTTATGTTGTAAATTTGTCCTTTTCAAGAATAATTTCAATTGAATATCATGAAAATAATTTGGTTCCAATGTTTTACACTTTGGTTACCAAAATGATTTGTAAAATAATGACTATTTTCAAACAGCTTTCCAGGACACACCCCTCCCTCATCTGCATTGGTTCGTTAAACAGATAGTCCCTCCCCCAATCTCACGCTATTGGTTGAGTCTGTGTTGCTGTGTTGGGATGCTTAAACAGCAGAGCCATGTTTTGATTGTGCCTCTGTGTTTTAGGGGAATCATCTTACACATGTCTTGCTTATAGTTGACTCTACACATTAAACTGGGACAGGAGAACGTGTTTAACATTAAAAAATGACACACTTCACCTTTAAAATTATGATGAATCAAAACCGGCTTTTGATTTTCGGCTCTAGGCCCCAAAAGAGCCATCAGGAAGACAAGCAAGATGTCTTCCTGTCCAGAGAGAGAGAGAGGGAGGGAAAAAGTGTCTGGAGAGAGAGAGAGAGAGAGAGAGAGAGAGAGAGAGAGAGAGAGAGAGAGAGAGAGAGAGAGAGAGAGAGAGTTAGCAAAAGAAAGAAAGAAAGGAAGAAAGAAAGAGCGGCTGTGGCTGACGAGCAAAATGCAGAGAGAGGGAGGCATAAATCCTGTGTCCTATATAAAAAGAAATACTATCCATGTCAAGGAAAGGTGGGATGCCCTAAAATGAATGATAACAGACTCATTAAAAATAACGGCCGCCTAAATGATAAATGACCTGCCTCCCGAGAAGAGCAGCGCAAGGCGGCCTCTACAAATTAAGACCGCAGTGCTGTTAAAGGTGTTATTTTCCCAGTACTTCCAGCACCAAAATATCAAGCAGCCACACCATTATTTGCTCTTTATTACTGCCCAGCGACGGGACCTTTGGAGATTTAAGGCGAGCCTGTACATTATCAGCCTCTGTTATTTTGTTAATTATCTTGATTCGTGATTTATGACACGCTACGGCTTAATTAAAAAGTGAAATTGCATCAAATTGTAGGGGTTTTATAGACGATGGGGCCGGAACAAGCATTTGCAAGTGATGCATTTATGTAAAGGAGTATTCAGTGCATTGTAGGAGGGAATCATGGGATTAGAGTTGCCTACACTCTTAGAAATACATACATACATGCATACATACATATACACATATATATACACATACTGTATGTACACTAAATTTTAAAGAAACCTTTATGCAAAAAAAGGTTCTATATAAGGAGAAATGTCTTAAATGATTGCATAATACTTTCATGTCTAACAGGTTATTTCTATTTTCTTGACAATAGAAGATTGAGGATCCAAAAAACATCATAAAAGTAGTGCATATGACTTAAATTCCAAGTCATAATAAGCTTTGTGTGAGGAAATGGCCAACATGTGCTTGGTACGTCAAACTTGGCATGATGTGCAAATGGGATTTTGGCGGAAGGGAAGGTTTTTAGAGGGCTTTTCTTTAATCTCAACTATCGTATGGCTTCAAAATCAAAACACATTGTGCTCCAAAATGGCTGAAAAATGGGAGGATACCGAGGTACGAAGGCAACAAGGCATGTCCGAATCCAATGCTCATGTCACATCCTGTCTACCGAGATCCCACAATCCTGTGCGTTCTATTCCATGACAGTTGAGCTAAAATATAAAAATGGCTTTTGAAACTTTTGGTTTGTGGGGCTTTCGCACCGAACCTTTTCATAGTTCCTTGAACTATTGGCGGAAGCTCCCAGATTTTGGAACTAGGAACGATTTTAGTTCTAGGAACTCTTTTTGGAGGAACTAAATTAGCTCCTATTTCAGAGTAGGGTCTAACCCAGCACTATAGGAACTACCAGTGATGTAAGTGTACGCTGATTGGCTGAACGCATGCGAAACACCAGCACCCGCCATTTAAAAAAAGATGTGTAAACACACAGATTATTATAGCCTTAATATTTACTCCAGAAACTAACTGTACATACATGGAAAACAGTGATAGATGGACCTCTCAACCTTTACGCTAAGGAGAAAATCCAGCACAACTTTGAGGGGACCAAGTGAAACATGATTATGTATTTCTGCTCATCTAGCAACACTGGACATCAACCACACAGCAAACGCTAATACCTTTTCATATACTGTCTACTTTCTATGTATAACAGTTCTACTATCCAATAATGTATTAGACAGGACTGTTAGACAGACCATGAACTAATGAATACGGAGAATGCGAGCGCTGTGTGCTCAGGCTCTGGCTGGCGTTCTCAGCACCGTCAAAATAAAAGTCACAACAACAAGCGTGGCTTACATCACTTCAGAGTTCCTACTGGAGGTGCGAATGCAACCAGGAAAATGTTCCAAAGGGAAATTATTAGTTCTCGGGGAAACCACCCTGGTGGCTAGTTCCTAGAACTACCCGGTGCGAAAGCCCCTTTTTGTGTGTAATTGTACATTTTAACCGCTTTTTCTACTTTTGACGTCATTTCTAGCAATAAATTACCGGTAATATTGTAGTAATTAAATATTTGTTTAGTTATCATCAAATCTCTTTCTATTTTGTTGTAGATCATTAAACCGATATGCTGCCTCAGAAGTCTTCATGGACAAACGCTGCCTGCAATTTCATCGCCTGATAGGGCAGTGAGGGAAAAAGTCAGAACGGGTGAGTAAATAATGACAGAATTTTAATTTTGGTAGCACTGTTCCTTTAAACAATAAAAAAGCCTTATGGTTTGCTGGTCAACCTCATCAGACTAGTCTGGAGTTAAATGGGTTTGGTTTTTAAATGGGTTTGCATAGTACAAACTCCAATTTCTGGAACTACGTGGGTAGGCTACTGCATATATAGAAGTTCATCCACCTAGAAAAGTAGTCCCATCTCAAAAGGGCATACAGATCGAATAAATTTTTTTTACTAAACAAAATTAAATTTCTGCTGCTAAAACTTCTGGTTCCTGCTTCCATTGTAAGTGCCTTACTGTAAACTTGTTTTCTATCAGTGTAAACTAAGAGACGAGTCCAAACGATTTGCTTTTGTAATCGACAGAATAACACAGATACTGTGATAATGTAGAGCTTCATTTGTATTTATCATAAAACTATCCTTTATAAATCTGCAGGTTTTTCAAGATTCCTGTCTGTCCGTTTCTGGAACACTACAGCCATAAACATGTCCCAAAAAATCTCATGATTCATTAGTGATGATTTGATCACTCATGCAAGTAATTAAATTAATACTTGATGATGACTGCGACACACCCACAATCAGAGGAGCATCTCGAATCCACCCGTTCATGTCAAATTGGTGTTTCATGAAAGAATTTCTGTTTCTCACAACAACTTTTAAATTTACAAAATTACAAATTAATTTACCTTTGATGTCACGTCAGTCTAAAGTTCTTAATCGTTGAAAATAATTGCGTTAATCATTATTTTGTTATTGTTTTCCAGTAAAAATATGCTTAAAAAATATTATTTTATTTATTTTATTAGAAGCAAAATTTGGTAAGATTTAAAGAAAAATTATATTCCATGAGGAAAAAGTCTTCATATCTTTTTTTTTTGGTAAAATATAATGATTTTTCTTTAAAAAAAGGGTAACATTTTACAATAAGGTCTAATTTTTTCAAATTAATGTATTAATTAACATGAATTAACAATGAGCAATACATTTGTTAAAGTATTTGTTAATCTTTGTTAATGTTAATGTTTGTTCATGTCAGTTCACAGTGCATTAATTGATGTTAATGAATTAATGAATAATGAACTTTTGAATTTAATGTTAAAAGAAGTTAACTAACTAAACCTAGATAGTTAATAATAATATTAGTAATAATATTTTATTAAATATTAGTAATAATATTTACTAATATTACTAATATTTACCAAATATTAGTAATAATATTTGGTGTTACCAAATATTATTACATTATATAAAACAATATATAATATTTTTTAGCCAATATAAAACATAAATCTAACACAATTTAATCAAATTTAAAATGCACAATTTGCTTGAAAAACTTAATTCCAGAACAAAATTTTTCATATTATACAGAATTTTGCTTCTCAATAATTAATTTGTTTGTTTTTAGGATTTTTAAATTACTTTAAGATAATTTTTAATGGAAACTAAGACAAAAAACATTTTGTGCCTTTCTAACGTGGTACACAGATGGTGCTATTATTCTGTGATTCACTGTGTACCTGCCGAATGTCTCGCCTTTTTGTGCAGCGAAACGTCAGTTGTCTGCCATTCTCCCTCCATTCTCACAGGATTGATAGATGTCAAACCCATAGGAGGAGACATGAGAGATACTGTATGTCAGAAAGAGCAGTGCCTCTTTCTTTATTCTGTAGTCGCTGGCATTCCTTTGCCGTGAGAACATCGTCTGGCACAGACAGTCCAGCGTTGTCAAAGCATTCAAAGACCTGTGAAGACAAGAGTTATGAAGCGGGAGACTGTGCAATGCGTTTAGTTCTCAGATTCAGACGCTTTATTGTTCTCCCTTAAGCTGTTAGACAAACCATAACAATGAGACACATCATAGCGGTTTTGAAAATAATAAAGCGTAAGGTTTTACTTATTCGCATTAAATTGAAACAGGTGCAAGGCCATTTTAGTCTTGAGATTCACGTTAAGTTGATTTTGTGATATACACTGAAGTGGTGATTTAGCAGTAGCGGTTTAAATACTTTAATGGTGCTTTTCTGTGAAGGAATAATGTCTGATGATCTCATAAGAAGTGCTTCAATGAGGAAAGAAAGTAATACAGGGTGGAAATCAAATGAGGGCGACAATTGAATTTTAGGGTCAACTATTCCTTTAACTGTCAGAAACTGCTGACATCATTGGAAAAGTTTGTCAGTCGCATAACACTGATAATCTTTTAGTCTGCATAAATAACCAGTTGCTTAAGATGGAAAAGTCCTGTTCTGTCTGGGCTTAGTCATACATAGTCAATGCCTTCAGTGATTCTTGAGAGTATGGGATGAAACGGCCCACAATGACCTGCCATTTGACTTCTCTTTAAATTACAATTAAAATTACATTAAATATACATTATTCATTGAAAATGTGTGTGTGTGTGTGTGTGTAAGTGTTTGTGTGTGTATATATACATGCCCAAATATATTTTTATATACATATAAATATACACACACACACACACACACACACACACACACACGTGTGTGTATATATATATACACGTGCATACACATATATTATTAATATAAACACTAACTGATAAGTTGGAATAAGATTAATCACATCCAACATAAAAGTTTGTGTTCATATTAATAACATGTGTATGCACATATAGTGTGTGTATGTGTATATATATATATATATATATATAGGCCTTATATACTTAAAATATATCGACCTCTAACATCTATCCAATGATTTACTCATCTAACCCAGTAATATAATGTTATTAAATTATCTCAATTTGGGGTCTTTTCTCAGCAAATATCGATATAATAGCAATACATTTGATTAACTAATCACCATACAATTAAATTAAGGTTTTTTCCTGTTAGTTGATAACCCTCAAACTTTTTATGTTTTCAGGTTTGCAGTCAGATTCGTCCCAGGGCTCAAGAATCACTGCTTTATTAGGTCTACTTTTAAAGTCTTCCAAGTTAACAAATCCCCAAGAAGCAGACATTGAGCTGAAGCATGAGAGAGCAGGTAGGTCTGGTGTGTCCTTCAAACCTTAGTTTGCTGTCCCTGCCTGCAGAAACGAGTGGAATAGCCTAAAGTAGGTCAGTCTTCACTCTCCTGGGTCAAACACGCCTTCCTATCTGCGCAATGCTCGACATGATAACGTCAGTTGTGACAGCGTTCTGCTGGTGGAGACGGGAGGTGTGGTGGTCTAGAGCTTTGAGGTCCGGCGGGTCAGGGTTCGAGATCAGAACGCCTCCGCTGTTGGTCATCAGAGAGATAAGAAGGCCGGTTTTGCAACCTGTCATAACCACAGGCAAGTGAGAATAAATGAAAGTCTTTGCTTGGGATTCTGGGATTGAGATTTTTCGCATTTGCGAATTATTCTCAAAGATGTTGAGCATGCAATGCGGCCCCTGCAAATTTCCCACAATAAAGCTGTCATTGAATCCTTGTCAACGCTGTCACATGACCAGAGTCTGCAGATGCTTAGTCAGTTAATTGGCTGGTAAATTAATTTTCTATGCATGCCATATGTTTAAAGTTGTCATTTAAAGGAAACAAATCATGGAAAACAAGTGTTAATACTGATTTCACATGCAAACAGTTAGCAAATCATAACTGAGGTCTTTAAAGTCTTAAAGGTACAGTAGTAAAAAAGCCTGTTTGACTCACCCAACTGTTGCTCAGTCATGCGAGAATTTCACTGGAAAGAAAATATGTACTTGCATTTGCATTCACTTGTGAATAGTATGATGATCCGGCAGCGTCTGTGTTATTCGTCGTCAGTAGATGACGCGAAGAACTTTCCACTCTAATCAGCGCTTTTTTGGAATTGCACTCTCATGCTAAATTACCCTGTTTAGTAAATATGGCCCATCATTTTTGAAAACTTATAATTTCAAACAAATTGTACAGTTGACAGTACAGTGTGGTAGGTTTTATTGTACTGTATTTAATGTAATTTTATTAATTCTTTGTTTATAAAGTTTTTTGTTTTCTTTTATACATATACATATACATATACATATATATACACAGTATGACATATATAATATATTACACATTTAATTTCCCCTTTTGTATAATAATACAAATTATTATATATTGTATAATAATACAATAATATAATAATTTCCCCTTATTTTATTTAATATTCCCCTTACATTTTTTAAAATAATGTATAATCAAAAAGCAAAACTGTGACTAGTTTTTATAACAGTTTCTAAACTGTGATTATAATATATATATGTTTGTGTGTGTGTGTGTGTGTGTAGATATCTTTATATTATATCTTTTGATTTTTTTTTCTTTTGATTTTCAGGTGAAATATGACACCAATGACACATTTCTTTGTGAGATTCACCCTCACATATACCTACACACTCATTGTCATGAAAAGGTCAGTGTCACTCACAAACTTCTTTTTTGACACCCTTAAATAGTTTGTAAAGTGCCTGTGGCCAGGAAATGTCCGCTTTAGATGAAACAGTAGCCCGGACTTGCATAACAAACCTGGTTCCCTCTCGCTCATCACCGTCGGAACACAATGAGCTCCTCTGACATGAGAAGTGGAGCTTTTTTCAGGTTAGACCTAGTTCCCATCAGCAGCGCTCTCCACTCAGGAATGTTTCCGCAAAGACAGCCTCATGGGAAGTGTGAGGTGGTAAATTTTGCATAAGTCTGACACACACACACATACATGTGTTTTAAATAAGAGACCGTCTGTCATCGAGTTTTCCAGGTGGACGTGCACTCTTTCTGTCCATCCTAAACGTACCTGATAAGTCACCTTGCATCTCATATAGCAGCCGTTCTTTGTTATCCGACCGCGTCAATGTTAACGCTCACTGCGGCCCGCTTTGGGACCGTATGTGGTATCTTCACTGCATCTGGCCTGCTGAAAACACATTCCTGACAGAATTAATTGAGGATCACTGATCCCTCGGTGGCTTCTCTTTGCAAATCATTGGGTAGAGATGCCTCCCCAAGTTTGTGTGCCATCAGTTTATGGGTTTCTTACGAGATGCAGGTAGCATATGTGAGCAGTCAGACAAGCTCCTATAGAGCCACTGGGCACCAATAAAAGCAGCCTATCAGAGACTATCAGCCTTCGTGTCATTCTGATTTACGAGTATGCTTTGTGGCAAAAGGAGGCTTCTTGTTTTGCTGACGGGTGGATTTCATATGGCGGTCTCGTTTTTTGTAGCAGTATTGTTAGTCTTGCTGAGATGCTTTAGCCATTTCATGTGATCAGGAAGACTTCAAAATCTACCAAAGCTTTAAGATAACATAAAAATACAAATTTGTCATCAATGCAGATTATTAAAGTTACACTATAACTTTTGTCTCTCTATAGCGGTTAAAAAAAAGAACAATGGGTTTCATTCACTAATAATTGTGTGGATTATTCGTATTTATACGCACAGGAGAACTTCTCACGAAAAATTGTATTTCACCATAATGAAATGGCCTTATAATGCTTTACAATGAACTACGTTAGAGAGCTGCAATTTATCTGTTCAATAAAAGACCTTACTCACTTGTTGACTAATAAAAACGCAATCACCACATCACTTTTATAACATTTCAAATCCCTCAATTCTCGCCATCTCTGAAAAGCCAAGCCAATGTTGATTCTGGTTTTGTAGCTGCCAGCAGAGACAGTTGCATAATTTAAGTTCCATAAAAGAATAGTTTTAATTTAATAAGTAACCACGCTTAAATATATCATAATATATTTATACTTATCTGCATTTCTTTTACTTTGAAATATGTGTACAAGCTGACTTGTTTATGTAGGCTTGTATAGCGGAACTATTGTTCGGAGGTTCGTTTGGTTCAGACCTTTATTGGTGTCACACCAGCATCGGAGCATGTAGCGCAAGCCGAGCTAACTGCGGCTCGTTAAGTTTTTGGTAATGTCATTACATTTGTAAGTTTATCGAGAGACGCACAGAAGAGAAGTTGCCTTTGTTACCTGTTTTTCACTCCCTGGAGTTAACGCGGTCAATGAGGTATGCATAGTTCTTTCAATGTGTAATTATCAATGTAAAGCATAACTGTGTGACGGTTTATTAACAGTCTATCTAACGTTGTGTTGTTTATTTATTTAATGTGCTATTCTCTGTGAGAATATTCTTATTTCTGTAACTTATGTGATTTTTATGTTTTATTTAGTTCTCACGGCATGTTTGATGGCATTAAGGATGACATGGTTTGACCAATAAATGCCCGTAAAAGAGAACGCCTTGTGTCCGTGTCCGTTGACTGGAGGGGGTTACAGTGAGAACTCATCCTGCTCGACACGAGGTGGAGACGTGGGGAAGATGATGATCCGCGCCTGCCGTCCGTCGACGGAGCTGCACGCACGTTTACATTGAATGTGAGCGTCAAAGATAAGACTGTGCATACAATGTTAACATATTAAGAGGCAAGCAGAACCCAGGAGCATTGCATGGTTAAACTACAAGAAGCTGAATATTTAAAACAAGTTAAATATTAAGAAGTGGAATAGCCTTCAACTGCTAAAGGGGCTCTATAAGTGCTAAATGTTAAATGTTCATTGTGTTGTGCATGTTTACATGTTGAAGTGAATGCTTTACTCACTTTACTGCTAAACTATTTGAAGGGTAAATAATTATTTAAAGGGACCATCATAATATTTCCATTATTATTTTTTCCATTAAATTAATTTGATTATTTTGGTGATAAAGAGAAGTGTTTATGCTGTTTTAAGTGAAAATAAGTTAATTTGCATTGTGGAAAGTGTTTCTAGCAGAGTACACTGTAAAACATTTAGGTAAAGTTAAGGTACATTATTCAATGTAAACAAAAGCTTACTGGGAACATTAAGCTAGGTTTGTCACTTATTTTATTTAGCTCATTTTAAGTTTAGCTACTAAACAAAAGGTTTTAAGGTGCCAATTCCAAAAATATTAAAAATGTCTGAGCACGAGTATGAGACAAAAGAAAAGGGCTTAGATGCTAACAATGGAGCAACAGGTTTACAGCAGCAGTTTAAAGACCTTGATATAGATGCAAACCCATCAAAAGAGACTGAGGTAGCTGTAGAGACCCAAGCTGCTGTAGAGGAAAGTCTAAGAAGAAGCCAAAGAACCCGAGAGCGTACTGAAAAGGGTCAAGAACTGTATGACAGCCAAACTAAAAAGCTTCAACATCGCTTTACTACCTCTTATGACAAATGGAAAGTTCTTGCTAAAGAGACTAGGAAAGCAATCGATGGAACATTCTCCACTTAAATCCTGCAAACCTACATAACCAAGATCAGTAACGCTTCAACAAGTGTAAAACAAGCTTATCAAGATTTACGCCAACACACTACTCCGGATGGCAAGACGCGCCGCCGAGTAGACACGTGTGATGCTGTCACAGGAAAGCTACTGGAACATGCAGAGGATTCTCTTGTATTAAGAGAAAAGGTACCCGATACTCACAAAGAACGAGCATACTGGACTGAGACTGGCTCAGTGCTTACACGCGCAACCTCCAAAAGGTCTAGTATATGTTCACGAAGTTCAAAGTTTGCAAGCATCAGTTCAAAGCAATCAAGCCTGACCTCTTCAAAGAAACTGGAAGCTGCAGCAGAGCTAGCTGCAACTCAAGCCACATTAAAGGTATTAGAGGACATGGAACTTAAGGAACAAGAGCTTGGGAACCTCGAAGTTGAGAACAGAAAGAGGCTTGCACTGCAAGAAGAAGAAAATGCTGCAAGAAAAAATTTATTAGAAGAGAAGCGCAGGCAGTTAGAGCGCTTAGAGACAGTTAAGAAAATGAATGCTGCAAAAGCACGTCTACAGGTCTATGAACAGGAAGTGGGTTCGGACGAAGAGATATCGGAGTTGCTCCATAGCAGTAAGCATGTGAAAAGCGAAGCTAAAACTACTCAAAGAAGTCTTTCTGTGCATCATGTGGCAACACCACAAAACGCCACACATGTACAACCTGCTATGGTGACACAGACTGTTGAAAGTGTGCAACCTGCTGCCATTGCTCATCAAGAAGATAGCACTACAGCTCTTGCCAAAGCAATAACAGAGTCGATCAACGTAAGCCATCTCCCAATACCAGAGCCTTCTGTTTTCAATGGAGATCCACTAAGGTATAAAGACTGGAAAACATCCTTTGAGACATTGATCGGTAGGAAGAATATTCCAGTGAATGAGAAGGTCTACTACCTCCGCAAGTATGTTGGAGGACCTGCAAAGAAAGCTATTGAAGGTTACTTCCTGCTAGGCACGGATGCAGCCTACTATTCAGCATTGGACATCATGGAAGAAAGGTATGGAAGCCCCTTTGTGATTGCCAAGGCCTTCAGGGATAAGATAACTTCATGGCCAAAAATAGGACCCAAGGACAGCATTGAACTAAGAGAATTCTCAGATTTTCTACGAAGCTGTGAAGCAGCAATGTTGCATGTCAAGAGTCTTGCAGTCCTAAATGACTGCGGTGAAAACCAAAGAATGCTCAACAAGCTTCCTGATTGGCTAATAGCAAGATGGAACAGAAAGGTCCTGGAGGTTGAAGAATCAACACATGATTTTCCAAGCTTTAGCGAATTTGTTCAGTTTGTTGCAAGAGAAGCCAAGATTGCATGCAACCCTGTGGCATCTCTTCATGCTTTGAAGTCTGGTGATAGTGAAAAGGTTAAGACACCAAAGTCTCGAAATGTTGGTGCAAAGGTGCTGGCAAGCAGCTCAGAAGAAAACCCAGACCCTAAAACATGTGTCTTTTGTGAGAAGTTGCACCATGGCATTCAAACATGTCGAAAGTTCAAAGAAAAGTCAATCTCAGAAAGGGTCAAGTTTGTGCAAACTAAAGGACTGTGTTTTGGATGCTTGAAGACAGGACACCGTTCTAAGAACTGTGAATGGAGGAGTGTCTGCGACACATGTAAAAGGAAGCACCCAACCTGTTTGCATGAAGACCGGGTCAGGGATGATGGAAAGAAGGATCACAGAGATGACGAGAGAAAGGAGAGTTGGAAACAAGCCAAAGAGAAGGAGAGGTCTAAGGAAAGGACGGATTCTAAGCAGTCAAAGGAAGCTTCTAGGGAAGCCACCTCTAACCGTGTGGTGCAAAACATGATTGGAACATACACGTCCACCGTTATTCCAGTGTGGTTGTCGACAACAAGTAGCCCAGAGCATGAAGTTCTCGTATATGCTTTACTGGATAACCAAAGTGATACCACCTTTATCCTGAAAGAAAAGGCAGACGCTCTGGACACACAGAAGGAGCCAGTGCAACTAAAACTCTCAACATTGTCATCGAGAAGTACAGTCATTCCAAGTCAGAAGGTAACTGGGTTGCAGATCAGAGGTTTTTATTCAGCGAAGAAAATCACTCTTCCGGTAACCTATTCAAGAGACTTCATTCCTGTTAATGTAAGTCACATTCCCACACCCAAGACAGCAAGAGCATGGCCTCATCTAGAGCATCTTGCAGAAGAGATTGCTCCTTTAATTGACTGTGACGTTGGTCTGCTTATAGGTTACAATTGTTCTCAAGCCCTGTTACCCAGAGAAATTGTGTCAGGCAGAGATGAGGAGCCTTTTGCTCAAAAAACAGACCTCGGCTGGAGTATTGTTGGCCCTGGTAGTTCCTGTGTCGACTACGGAGATGCAATTGGAAGCAGCCACAGAACTATTGTCAGACAAGTAATGCCATCCCTTCAGTCGTCTGCCAACCTGACAAGTGAAGTCCGATACATATGTTGGAGGATGCTCACTTCTCACAAGAAGATCTTCGCTTCATTTCAATAATGGAGGAAGGAATCAAGATCAAGCCTGACGGTCACTGTGAAATGCCTTTGCCATTTAAAGAAGACAGGCCGAGTCTGCCAGACAACAAGAAATGTGCTGTTCATCGCCTTAAGTGTTTGAGGAGGAGATTTGAGAAAGACAAACAGTACCACAAGGACTACTTAATCTTCATGAACGAAACAATGACGCGTGGAGATGCTGAGAAAGTTCCTGAAGAAGAAATCAACAAGAGCCCTGTTTGGTACATCCCTCATCACGGGGTGTATCACCCACAAAAACCAGGCAAGATACGCGTTGTGTTTGACTGCTCAGCAAAGTTTCAAGGCGTGTCATTGAACGATTATCTGCTTACGGGGCCAGAGCTGACCAATACATTGGTAGGTGTTCTCTGTCGTTTCCGTAAGGGTCCAGTAGCAATAATGTGCGACATAGAGCGCATGTTTCATCAATTTCACGTAAGAGCAGAAGACCAAGACTATCTAAGGTTTCTCTGGTGGGAGAATGGGGACTACGACTTCGAACCATCCGTCTTTCGGATGAAAGTGCACTTGTTTGGTGCAGCATCGTCTCCCGGCTGTGCAAACTACGGCCTCAAACACATTGCTGCACAAGGGCAAGGTCGTTTCAGTGAAGCATCCATCCGCTTCATTGAACGAAACTTTTATGTGGATGATGGGCTGACCAGTGTGTCAACGGAAGAAGAAGCGAAACAGCTAGTCAGTGAAGCAAGACAGCTTTGTAGCGATGGCAAGCTACGCATCCACAAATTTGTTTCTAACAGCCAGGAGGTGCTAGAATCAATCCCCAAAGAAGAGTGTGCTCAAACAGCAATACATCAAGACCTAGCCTTGGGAGAGTACCAAATGGAGAGAGCCCTAGGGGTTAACTGGTGCATTACCTCAGATCAGTTCAGATTCAGAATAGTGGTGAGTGAACAACCGTTCTCTAGAAGAGGAGTGTTATCGACCGTTGCGTCTGTCTATGACCCTCTTGGCTTTGTTGCACCGTTCGTTCTAGTCGGAAAGCAGATGCTTCAGCAAATGTGCCGGGACAAGGTCGGATGGGATGAACCACTGTCAGATGATCTTCGACCACAATGGGAATCCTGGCTCTTGGACCTACAGAATCTAGGTGATCTCAAAATAGACAGATGTTACCTTCCAGTAAGTTTTCCAGAAGACCGGAAATATGAGCTCCATCACTTCTCTGATGCTAGCATCACAGGATATGGAGAGTGCAGCTACCTGAGAGTGATTGGGACATCAGGACAAACTCACTGTGCTTTGGTGATGGGCAAAGCCAGAGTGGCTCCTACGAAAGTCACAACCGTTCCAAGACTTGAGCTTTCAGCAGCTGTTGTTGCTGTGCGTACAAGTGATCTGCTCAGAAAGGAGTTGGATATAGCAGAGGTCCAGGAATTCTTCTGGACTGACTCCAAGGTCGTCCTTGGATACGTCAACAATGATGCAAGAAGGTTCCATGTTTTTGTGGCAAACCGGATTCAGCGCATCAAGGACAGTACCAAACCAAGTCAATGGAGATACGTGTCCTCGGAAGAAAATCCAGCTGACCATGCATCAAGGGGCCTTAAGGCAAAAGAGCTCATTGCTTCTAACTGGGTTAACGGTCCAGATTTTCTTTGGTGTGAAGAGCTTCCCAGTGGAGATAGTAAGGTGGGAGACATTGCAGTTGAAGACCCAGAAGTTCGTAAGGTCTTTGTGCATAAGACATTGACAACGGAAGATTCACTGCTTAAACGCTTAGAGAAGTTTTCCAGCTGGACGAGGTTGGTCAAAGCCATCGCTAGACTTAAGCGGTGTGTCAAAGAGTTCAAAGGATTGACATCAAGAACCAATGAAGCCAGCAACCTGGAAGAGAGAAAAGATGCAGAACTTACCATCATAAGCATCGTCCAGAGGAATAACTTCTCTGTGGAGATTCAAAGTCTTCAGTGCAAGGAGGAAATAACCAAAGGCAACCTGCAAAGGCTAAATCCTTTTGTAGATGGACAAGGCATCCTCAGGGTGGGAGGTCGATTAGAGCATGCTGCTCTGCACCCTCACATCAGGCACCCGGCAGTCTTACCAAAGACCGGTCACATAACAAAGTTATTGGTTGCACACTACCATCAGCGAGTGCAACACCAAGGACGTGGCATTACAATGAATGAGCTAAGGGCTAACGGGATCTGGATACTTGGATGCAGTCATGCAGTGTCGTCCTACATCTACAAGTGTGTCAAGTGTCGAAAGTTCAGAAGGTGTACAGAGGAACAAAGAATGGCAGACTTACCTCGTGAACGTATGGAGACCACGCCCCCCTTTACATATTGTGGGATGGATTGTTTCGGGCCATTCTACGTTAAAGATGGAAGGAGGGAAGTGAAGCGTTATGGTCTGTTATTCACTTGTCTGTGTTCTCGTGCTGTGCACATAGAAGTGCTTGATGATATGACGACCGATGCTTTTATCAATGCTCTTCGTGCTCTCATTGCCCTGCGTGGTAATGTTCGACAACTTCGTTCTGACCAGGGCACCAACTTTGTTGGCGCAAGACGTGAGTTCCTGGAAGCGGTTAAAGAGATGGATCAAGAATGCCTCAAGCAATTGGGTTGTGAGTTTGTCATGAACCCTCCGTCTGCTAGCCACATGGGTGGAGCCTGGGAAAGGCAGATCAGGACAATACGAAGTGTGTTGACATCCATTCTAGATCAGGCATCCCAAAGACTGGACAGTTCATCTTTGAGAACTTACCTTTACGAAGTAATGACAATTATAAACAGTCGACCTTTAACAGCACATTTGCTGAGTGATCCAGCTGGGCCACAGCCTCTTACGCCCAATCACATTTTGACGATGAAGTCTTCCATAGTCTTGCCACCACCTGGAAACTTCGTGAAAGAAGACCTTTATCTTCGCAAAAGATGGCGTAAAGTTCAGCACTTAGCCAATGAGTTTTGGTCTAGGTGGAAAAAAGAGTACATGTTAAATCTTCAAGAGAGACAAAAATGGCACAAAACCCGCAGAAATGCGCAGGTCAACGATATTGTGATCGTGCAAGATGACAATGCACCACGAAATGAGTGGAAACTCGCCAAGGTCACTGAAGTGTATCCTGGTGAAGATGGACATGTGAGAAAGCTGCGATTGCTGATCAGTGAATCAGCGCTGGGTGACCAAGGAAAGCGGCTCACAAAGCAGACTTACTTAGAGCGGCCTATTCACAAGACGGTAACCCTGCTTGAAGCTGATTAATGCAGTCTTGGTTGTTGCTACCTCACTTAAACTCAAGTCTCATCATTTTAATTTGGAATCTTATGTTTATTAAGTTAATAAGAAATCACCAGTGATTTGGTGGGAGTGTAGCTGCCAGCAGAGACAGTTGCATAATTTAAGTTCCATAAAAGAATAGTTTTAATTTAATAAGTAACCACGCTTAAATATATCATAATATATTTATACTTATCTGCATTTCTTTTACTTTGAAATATGTGTACAAGCTGACTTGTTTATGTAGGCTTGTATAGCGGAACTATTGTTCGGAGGTTCGTTTGGTTCAGACCTTTATTGGTGTCACACCAGCATCGGAGCATGTAGCGCAAGCCGAGCTAACTGCGGCTCGTTAAGTTTTTGGTAATGTCATTACATTTGTAAGTTTATCGAGAGACGCACAGAAGAGAAGTTGCCTTTGTTACCTGTTTTTCACTCCCTGGAGTTAACGCGGTCAATGAGGTATGCATAGTTCTTTCAATGTGTAATTATCAATGTAAAGCATAACTGTGTGACGGTTTATTAACAGTCTATCTAACGTTGTGTTGTTTATTTATTTAATGTGCTATTCTCTGTGAGAATATTCTTATTTCTGTAACTTATGTGATTTTTATGTTTTATTTAGTTCTCACGGCATGTTTGATGGCATTAAGGATGACATGGTTTGACCAATAAATGCCCGTAAAAGAGAACGCCTTGTGTCCGTGTCCGTTGACTGGAGGGGGTTACAGGTTTTATTACGAGCTCTGTCACGTTCTCTTTTCCAGCAGAGTCTCTTCTGTTCAGCGATTGTTTACAGGGGTGGTTAAATATGATTTCACTTTTCTAACTTTAGTTAGTGTGTAATGTTGCTGTTTGAGCATAAACAACATCTGCAAAGTTACAACGTTCAAAATTCAAAGCAAAGGGAGATGTTTGCTTTTAAAGAAATCGCTTTTTAAGGACTACATCAAACGGCTAGTTGGGACTACACGACATTCCTCCCAGGTTAGTGACATCACTAACCCTAAAATTTACATAAACCCGCCCCCGGGAACGCGATTTATACATTATCATGACAGAATATGCTAATCAATGACTAAAAGATAACTACACATAAGCTACAAACTAACCAACTAAAATTCACCAACTAACCATTCAGAAATGTTGTCGATATGTTGTCACTTCTTCTTGAGTCTCTCCACTTCGGTTTGAACATAAAAGGCTTAACGTTTTTGAAATTTCCAGTGCATGTGTATGTGAGGTAAAAGGACGTGAGCTCTTGAAGCTCCGCCCTCTGTGCCGGGAACAGCAGCTCATTTGCATTTAAAGGAACAGACACAAAAACGGTGCGTTTTTGCTCACCCTCAAAAAGTGACAACTTTAACATGCAATATAAAAATATCTGTGGGGTATTTTGAGCTAAAACTTCACACACTCTGGGGACATCAAATACTTATTTTACATCTTGTGAAAAGGTCATTATACCACCCCTTTAAAACGGTGATTCTCCGGAGGTTGGAGATTTAGCTGCTCAATGTCAACCTTTTTCGCTTTTTGTGACAACTAACCTCTGCCACTCCCACACCATACACACGTCAAAAGAGCCGAAGCAACTTTTCTGTATTTTCAGATATGACGAGACACGCACAGGCGAGGGACGTATGAACACAGTTTCTTGCGGAAACCATCCCGACGGGTCTAAAATTTAAAAACTTATAACAGGCTTACCATAGTGACTCAGAGTAAGACAAAAACACGTTTTGGAAGAAGGATTGATGATCCTCATTATTTAAATTTTGTTAATTTTGACCAGAAAAGTTAGTGTACATTTTAAAAAAGGTTTTCTGTCTCTCTTATCATGACATAACTGATATACAGTGTTTAAGTCATGTCTTAGGATCATATTTGCAACATAATTGCACACGAACACCACCACAATGTCATAATTTAAAATGGGAATCTGTCATAATTTCCAGTGTATTTATTTGTAACTGACATTGCGCTTTTCACCTCTTAGTATTATAGGTCAAGTTTTAGTTGTGGATGATGACTACAATCTTGTCTGCATTTTGTGTATTGTATATTAATAATAATGAGAACTATTGACAGAAAACAGTACCCACATTCTCACTGGTAGCAAAAGAATGCTTAAATACATTAGGGATTTTGTTTATGCGTATTTTCATCATTCGAAATTAATCCAATCGTATTTCTGATTCTAAAAGTACTGTTTATATAAACCCTAAACTTTGCAATTGCACATATTCATTTACATATGCATTACATGTATTCTGAACAAAACTTGCTCACTTGCTGCATTTTTGCCTTGATGACATATAGGGCCCTATTTTAACGATCTGAAACGCAAGTAACTTTGTGGGCGGGTCTTGGGTGCTGTTGCTATTATACCGGCGGGATAAATGACTCTTTTGCCCGACGCAAATCTAAAATGGGTTGGTCTGAAATAGGTTCATTATTCATAGGTGTGGTTTGGACGTAACGTGAAATAAACCAATCAGAGCGACATCTCACATTCCCTTTAAGAGCAGGCGTTTGTTCCATGGCGGATTGATATTATAACGGCGGATTTGCGGACACCCGCCAGCAGCGGTTCACAGCCGAGGAGACCAACGTTCTCGTCAGGGCCGTAAAACACAGAGAAGTGACATTGTATGGGGATGGAGAAACCCACTCAAATAAGCTTAGGTTAAACAGGTGTATAATAATTTGGGTAAATGTGTGAGCTAGATTTATGCCTATTTTTTCACATCTTCATGGACACAACAATGATTTCCCTCATGTGCTAATATTTTTCCTTGTAATATGGTTTTCTAAAAATGAGAACTGCTGCATCTGTGTGTAGATGAGATAAGCAAAGTGTATGCGCATTGTGCACACATTGGTTAAGGCCAAGCATGCGCCCTTAAAATAGCATATGAATAACATGCGCAACGCGCCACTGTAGACCACTGACTGTAGACTAGGTTTTTCCTGGTCAGTGGCGGAATTGTTTTCTAAACCTGCAAAATAGCACCAGGAAACATTTGCGCCGGAACACGCCTCCTCTTTGCGCTGAACCGCCCCCGGGAGCGCAAAGGCATTTGCTAGTTTACCGACGTGCGTCTGTGGAGGGAAAAGTCCGCTGTGCGCAGGCGCAAAATAGGAATGATACATGCGTCGGTGTACAAAGTCAATTGCGCTGGGTGCAAGATAGGGCCCATAGTATCTAAAAACAAAGCTAAAGAAAAATATTCAGTCCCCTCCACTGACCAATTCATAAGATGTGACATGTACATAGGCTCATTTGTAAGACTAAATATGTACGACTAAATACTAAGAATAAACATACGCTCATTTGTAATGCTTAAAATGTATGTAAATATATTCCTCACGTGTGCAAGGTATATTTGAATCCAACTGAGAAAGCTTTTATATGCTTAATTTTTTCTTATTCAGTCACGTTTACATGACGGCTTTTCAATCCGACTGAGTCATCTATCTGATCACTAACGGATTTGTCTGCATGTAAACCTAGCCGATACAGCACCAAAAGCACTTACTTTGCTTTTCAATTTGTTGTACTAAAGTGCCAAATCTTCCCTTTTTTTTATGTGAAAAGAGGGAAAGAAATACCAAATTGTCCAATGCATCCATTGACATGCACATTGCTTTATATTTACAATTTCCTTGAAGCATTAAACTAATATCAATGGCTACTTTTTACAATCCAATCAAATCTCAAAAGGTCCTGTATTATATTATGGCATATTACAAAATGCCATTAGACATTCTCATTTGACAAGGCTAGGCTTGTGTATTTACCTTGTTAACTTATACCGCACACCTGGATATGACATAAATATGGTAAATTGCCCATTTTTATATGCATTAACATGAATGTGCATCTTCAGCATCTCAGGTACACGAAATATCATCAAGCTTCACGTTCTCCCTAAATTGCCATTCTAGCACAACAGTTAGATTTTCGGTGAAATGGAGGTATACAAAATGAATGCAAAGGAATATATAATTGAGGTTTTATAGGCTTAATTTCAGGACTTGTACTGCTTGATTATATGTATCCCAGCTCTGATACGACTTCATTGAAATTTACAACAAGTAATCTTCTACCATATGGACTCACCAAATGGAGATCACAGACTGGCAAAAGCAATCAGCTTTTTAATTAACAGAATTAACAGTGCGATGTTAAACTATAATGACAGCAATAAAAACACTTGATGGAACAATGGCAGTCGACAGAAGCTCGTTCATAACTGTTATTTTCATTTCAGGGGGAGAGTGACAATGGATCTGAGCAGACGCTTTGCCCGCAACACTCACCCGCGAGCCGCAAGCTCATATTGACATTGTACACGAGAGCTGTAAAACTAGTATCAAGGAACACTGGGTTGTTCAAGCTGGTGCTGTTTGGCTTTGGCTCTTCTTTGCTGTAATCCTTCTGAATATACAAACATGCTCTTCTCCGCCGGCGCTGTGACTGATCACTGCTCGCAGATTATTAGAAATGTTCAATTGCGTTTTCTTAAAGATCTTAAGAATACAGAGAATTAATATTTGGGACCAAAGGCATAATTGCTCAGGCCACTTGGAATAAGTTATTAATGAGGGAATGATTGAGTTTATTTTAATGGTAATTTAATAATCAGATTTATTTTAAATCACATCAGTTATTTGCATAGAGCTTTTCACAGTACATATTGTTTCAATGAAATTTTCGGATAGAAATCCCTTAAAACCCACAGATCTTGTTTTAATTTGTATAATTTTTTGAGAAATCTATCTATCTATCTATCTATCTATCTATCTATCTATCTATCTATCTATCTATCTATCTATCTATCTATCTATCTATCTATCTATCTATCTATCTATCTATCTATCTATCTGTCTATCTGTCTATCTATCTATCTATCTGTCTATCTGTCTGTCTGTCTGTCTGTCTGTCTGTCTGTCTGTCTGTTCTGTTTTTATATGTGACCCTGGATCACAAAACCAGTCATAAGTCACATGGGTATATTTGTGGCAATAGCTAAAAATACATTGTATGGGTCAAAATTATAGATTTTTCTTTTATGCCAAAAATCATTAGGATATTAAGTAAAGATCATGTTCCATGAAGATATTTTGTACATTTCCTACCGTAGATATATAAAACATTTATTTTAGTGAGTGAATGCAGCACAATCGCGAACATAAATGGACAACTTTAAAGTCGTTTTTCTCAATGTTTTGATTTTTTTGCACCCTCAGATTTTCAAATAGTCATATCTCTGCCAAGTATTATCCTATCATAATCCTAACAAACCATGCATCAATGGAAAGCTTTATTCAGCTATTTCAGATGGATACATCTCAATTTCAAAAAATGTACCCATGTGACTGGTTTTGTGGTCCATGGTCACATATGAAATTTTCTATTGAACAGGGAAAACTCTATATTTTGCTTCTGGTCATAACGATTGGGGAATCTCCCCATTATAAGGTTTCAATGTTGGTTTTATTTTGTACTCCACAGGTTTGAAAAGCATCAGCACAGCTCATAGATCAAGGTCACATGATTCTTCTTTACAGCGTTTGTGTCATTGATCAAATAAGATGACACATTCTGATTGGTCGTGAGTAGTCATTGGGAGCTGACAGCGGTACATTGACCCTACAGCACATTACAGTCTTTTTCTCACTTGCCTTCACACACACACACACACACACACACACACACACACACACACACACACACACACACACACACACACACACACACACACACACACACACACACACACACACACACACACACACACACACACACACACACACACACACACACACACACACACACACACACACACACACACACACACACACACACACACACACACACACCGACACACGCACACACCCTTGTAGCCACACAAAGGTGTGATCAACCTCGGTCGCTGACCGCCACAGTGCACAAAAAAGTCAAATTATGAGAAATAATGAAAAGGCATCAATATGAATTCAGCGGAGACTCGTTTCATTCTGTTTTAGACAGCGCTTTTCAGCCTGTAATTTTCTGTAAATGTTAACATGGTCAGACCTACCTATTGATTCTATTATTTTTGACCTTGCATTAGTGTCGGCTAATCTCGCATGCCATAAAATTTCATTTTGTTGTGAAAAATACTCGCAGGCCCTCAGGGTGAGTTAGACACAGGCTGCGGCACCCTTGGGATTCATAAGTGCACACGCGGGTAAACAAACCATACAGCTAATGCTTCTTAGACGACTGAGCAGCACTGCAGGTTACATTTCTTCCTAAACCCTCTTTTTTTTTCTTCTTTTCAAGTGACTTGATGTGTGGTGTGGTTGCAAAGTCTCGTTCAAAGATAAATGCACGCTTCCTCCAAATAGATATTGTTTTTCCTCCCTTTCTTCAGTGCAAAAGGTGACGAGAGCAGTTATTAAAGAGAATCCGATGCAATGCACATCTGTAGCGTGTGGTTTAGCAATCCTCTCGCTCTCTGAGGTCACGCGCACAAGGTCGCCACATTTCGCCTATTGCTTTCAAAGGGTAAATAAAGTTTTTTTGTGTGCATGTTGGAAACAGCTTACATTGCAACTCTGAGTCGCACTGAAAAGCCATGTGTTCGTTCAGAATATAATAAAAGCAGGGGCTTATACCTTTTATGTGGCCTTCATTTATCTTTATGAGACGTTTTGGCAAATAAAGTTTTGTAGAGTTTACAGTAAACGCATGGTACACCAGTAAAAGTTTTGTTAGGGCTACAATTTAAGACTTATCTTTTTTTCCAGTATTTGATAATTTTAACAATGACAGCTATATGTTACCTTAGTCTGTTTTCTCTAAAGCTTAAACATTGGTCATTTTAGAAATTTACATTAACTATAAAAATGACTATACTGTTATACTTAATATTTATTTTGCTAGTTTTGCATGCATTTTGTTAATTTCAAATGTATAAGTACCATTATGTAAAATCTTTTCAACATAATATTGAATAAAGTTAGTTAGTGAAGGTATTCTACAAACTGAAAGGTTTTAAGTAAAACGTTCACCTTTTATTAAAGGTATTAAAGTACTATTTTATTGCAATAGCATGTTTAAATATTTAAATAAAAATGATAAAATGTTCAATTGTCATACTACGTGGTCTCAACTTTAAGACAGAACAGGATAATTGTAACCAATGGCTTATTTTTGGGTAAAAACTAATCATTTTAGAAAATGAATTGTATGTGTTGCAAAACAAGTTACCAAACTTGACAATAACATCAATAAAAGTAACTATGCAAACTGTGACGTCATTTTGTCATGCCCCAGTGCATGCTGGGAATGCCTGCATTGCAAAAAATTTAAATAAAATAAACTTAATTTTTACTGGTAAAAACTACTCACATTTATGGATAAATTGTAAAAGGTTTTCTACTTTGGAAATCAGTACATGAACTCACTATATAATAAAGTACTAAAAATATATAACAAACAATAAGTAATATATGCTAAGAACTTTTATTTTGGATTTGAGTATAAGTTTAATATTTGTAATGCTTGAACTAACTTATTGGATACAGAAAATACAAAATCTCTGCTGGATTTACTTCACCACAATTTTAATTTCTTTCTTAATATATATGTATTTTCACAATTTTCAAAGATGGATATTATATTAGTTTTCTCATATCACAATTAAGTGAACATAATTTAAAAAAAAATGTCTACTACTTTGTGTTTCAGATGCTATTTTTGTCATGTGCCCAGGGGCTATGCACTTTTGACAAAGAAAACCTAAGAAATATTCCAGGTATTTTTATTTATTTATATGATATAAACCATATTGTAATACATTTGCCTGTCAACATAACTTCCCATCCTGTTAATGCTATATAGTATCACTTTAAATTCAAATCCATTTCTTTAGTGACATCCTCCTACAGGAAGTGACATCATTTTAGAGGAACTCAACAACACAAACACCTGTAAGTATTAGCAATGTCTTTCTTTGTGATATTTTGTTGTGTTAGTTGGTTTGTCTCACTCACCTAAAACATCCAGTTTTATTGAGCTTGAAAACAAAAAAATATATAAGTTTGAAATGTCAGAACAGCAGCATTTGAACGAGGGCATATTTATGAAAGATATGAAAGAAACATACCGTTTTATAGAAATTCTGCCTTAAACACAAACATATTTGTTTTTAAAACCAGACAGTTCAAAAGATTCCAAACAATGTTTCACCGGTATCTGGGAAAATAAAAATTGTGATCACACCGATTTGGCTGTCTGGAATTCCTCCAAAGCTTGTAGATGACAGCATATTATATAATCATATTATGTTATACCATTGTAGTCCAGCCACAACCAGAACAATCTTCTTGCATATTTAGCATAAGTCCATATTTACTGATTTCAAAGAGCTGTATTGATGTTTTTAGGACCTTAGGAAGCATAGCTTTCAATCTTTGAGACTCAAAAACATAAAATACCAAACATGCAATACCCACAGCACACATCATTTTTATACGAGTGCTACAAAATCATTATTTATACTGTAGTGTTCTGATCACAAAAAAAACAAAAAAAAAACAAAACAGATATCTTTCATCAAAAAATGCCTTAAAGACAGAATATGGGATTAGATGCATACAGTATTTTTTTACGCGGTAAATATGTACATTTCATTTTCTCCTGAACCAGGTTGACCTGTTGAACCAGCAGTGGTCGGAAACACTCTGTGTAACGGGTGGATCTGAGGTAAGTCACATCAGCTTCTTTGCAGGTCGACCCGGAAGTGGAGCAGAATGTCCAGGAGTGAAATCGTATGTCCACAGGTTGTTTTTGTTCAACCGGTGTCCTATTTCCAGCTTGATTGTTTAACGTGTCGTAATAATGAATTCCCAACTCGGAAGTAGGAGTTTCTCAGTTCCACTTGAAGCCAGGTCAAGCGACAGCTCTTATATGTAGCAGTTATTTTAGTTTTCAGGGCTGTATTTTTAAATATTGTACACCAAAGCTTATAGTTAGTTATAAGCAGAGCCATAGAGAGAGAGAGTTGCGACACTCTCTGATGTCGCCGCTATGGCTGTCACGTGGTTCATGTAAGCCCCAATAGTTCCAAAACGTACGCTGGCTGTCATGTTCTTCTATGGGACAGACAGCAGCGATTGCATTATTGAACGGTAAATATAAAATAAAACACACACCCAAGTACTTTTTCAGCTGTTATTGCATTTTGTTAATGTCAGTTTTGCATTTGGAGATAAGTTTTAAGCTATATTTTTGGAGGGAAAAGCTTAGTGTTCATGTTCGCATGGGTAGTAGCACTGGCTTTAGCGGCTCTAACTTAACTTTTCCATATCATTCATCTGATGATGGACGTCTCATGATATTTATTTTAGCACAACTGGGCTGTATTAGGCTATTGATTCCCGTGATTTTGCTTATAAATTTTGATTCAGCCATTAGCCTACCTTCGTGATCACGCAAAGAGGTCTGCCGTGGCGGTCCGTTCAGAATTCGCTTAGAAGCTAGCTCACTTCTTCTGATGAAAGTGGCCACCCCCAGGACCACAACGTGAAACATGATCATGTTAAGACTAAGAATATTATTTTAAGATTAAGGCCATACACATTATCAAAACTATAACAGATTAAAAACGAATTTAAGCATGGCTGATACAAATGAAGGTTTTCAAATAAAATATTTTTTATTAAACAATGACAGACAACAAAAATGTGTGCTTGTGTGTGTGAACAAGAAAAACAAAAACCAGGGGCAGGTGATCCATGAAACAGACAGGACTGGTGATGGCCATAACAATCCTAAAGGTCCAGCATTGTTCTCACAAGCCGCTTCACTCAAGACAATAATAACATAATGAAAAGTTAGTATATCCCAAAAAATTAAATTAAATAAAAGTTGCTATAAAGGTGGTAGCGATTCATTACCGAACTCTTAGCTGACGAAGTCGCGCTAGCTAACTAACGTTAGCTAGCAGGCAGTGCTTGAAAATTGGTTGAAACAACCAACATAAAATATAAATAATTACGCTGTGCATGTACAAATGAAGACCAGTATAAGCATCGCAAAGGGCCTCTGATACAATATAGACAGTTGACAATTCAAAAGAGGTCGATATTTCGGCAACTTAACTCTGGAACAACTCGACGCGCAGCAATGTAAGTGAATGGTGTCCAACACCCAAATGACAGTGTTTGGAACTATTCCGATCTTCATATCCCGGAAGTAGGCGGTTAAAAGCGCCGCCATTATTTACAACGGAGGTCTATGGGAGTGTCGCAACTCTCTCTCTCTATGGCTCTGGTTATAAGGATTCAAACTTCTTCATGTAAATGACTTAGGCTGCTAGTGCTATGCATACATAAATCATATTGGTTGTGTAAAAGTGATGCAGATTTGTTTATTCATTTTGGCTACTTCCATATCGTCACCTTCCTAAAATAATTGCCTAAGTCATTTTTGTCAAATAATTGCCTAAGTCATCTCCTCATGATGCTGGCCACCTCTGGTAAAATCACCCACATCCTCAGTTGAACAGATCATGCAATTCTACCCCTGTAATATAATGGCCTGTGTCAAGAGTCTGACTTAGGCCGTTTTATTTTGCCTAAGTCAAAAGACTTCAAGATGGCAGCTGCATCAAGTAGAACGAAAATCTAATCAACCTCTAAAGTTAGTTTCAGTTATTTGTGTTTTCTGAGAAACCTGCAAAAATGACTTAGGCAATTATTTTAGGAAGGTGACGATATATATTTCCCCCCAATTTACTTGTTGCAATAATGAATATTTAGTTTTGTATAGCCAGAACTTTGACTAGTCATAAGTTATTTTGGCCCATACTGCAGCAGATTCTAGTCAAAAATCTCCCACTTAGACAAGAAGAGCAGTTTGACTGAGAGTTTAAAGTGATCTGTCACATTTCATATTGCTTCTATGTGGCATTTAGGGGTGAGATTGTGTTAAATATAATATACTACACTAGCATGGACATTAATTTCATAATGGCATGATGGTTTGGCAAATCTAGTGATTGATAAAGCAAAACCCTCAAACCCTCGTTGTATCAACTTGGTACTTTGTAAAGGCATATTTATTGTTGGACATTCTGTTACAACTAAATTTGCTTGTGTTCAATCTACTTACATTTATGCAATTGAAGTTTATTAAGTCCATTTGTTTTGGGACTACATTAATCAGTTTAGTTGCATTAACTGAAATGGGCTGGGGATTTATAATTCCCAGCATGCTTTGGGGACTGGATTGAGAGAGAAAAATGTTGAAATTAATAATTTTATTTGTTTTTTTAGAAAGATGAAATGACTTGTTAGTGTTTAATGTTAATGTGGTATATATATTTTTTTGCTTAATTAAATTGAACTAAAGTAACAATTCTTAAACATTTAGTCACAACTTAATTTAATTACATTCTTTGGCCGGTTGCATAAACTGCGTACAAGTTAGTCATCTATTTGATTTATTTTTAAGAACTTTTCATCTAATTTGAATCTGAAAAAAATTAACACTGATTAACTAATTGCTAGTTGTTCAGACACTTTTTAAGACCCAGTCTTAATATAGTGGCTGTTTATGCAAATGGCCCCAGTTCACATACATTTTTAATATGGGACTTAACTTAATCCAGTTTTGTTGAAATCTGAAACTGGACATTGAATTTCTAGTTTGACAGCATGCTTTGCATGGGACTGTTTGGTAGAGTAAATGTTGAAATCAAGTTTTATTTAGTGTGTTTTTGAGTAAAGAGAAAGATTTGTTGGTGATATAACTGATCGATATAAAAATATATTTATTTCAACAAAGGTATTTAAGAACTCAAAACTACAGTTAGTACAAAAGTTAAATAAAAGTATTAGTTAAAAGTATTGAAGAAAAATCTTACTAACCCCAAAACTTTTAAACTGTAGTGTACATTAATTATTATTTTTTTATACGTTCATCCTGCGGTCACTTGGCACGTCCACATTGGTTGTCATAGTAATGACACTAAGGTTCAGCGCATCATTTTTTTAGTAATAAAATGTTTCACAGATTTCAAGTACACAGTATTCAAATCTCAACACAACTGATTTTGTTTTGTTTTACACACCATAGAGATTCCTGTTGACATTCTCTTTCCCAACCACTCGCTTCACGGCCACTAATAACCTGTTCCCTTCATGTCAATCATATGCGCTCAATTATCACATCACTGTCAAATTATTTTAGTGTGTTTTTAAATAATGCTAATTACTAGGAAGAACATGTATTAAATGAAAAGTAAACATACAATGCTTGTAATCAAACAGAACAAATCAAAGTGGTTTCCTGAAACACATTAGCAGTCTTTATTAAATTGTTTAGTTTACTATTGGAACCTTGTCTGGATTAAAAGAAGTAATGATAATAAATTAAATTAAAACAAGTAATAAACAAGAACAAAAATGTTATAGCCCAATATCAATACATTTCGTTACACAACTTTGAATTTGGCAGATCCTGTTATAATTATCTGAATAAATGAGTAATGGCATTCCCAGTGTGTTTTGAACTTTTAGAGTTAAATTTAATATCATACATGGCAAAATACTGATGAGATTGTGATACATATGATTAGAATAACGATATGATTATTCAAGAGGAGACAAAGCTCTAAAGGTCTGCTCATACCAAGAACGATAACTATATTAGCGTCCACATCTGCAGTTTTGTCGCCTGTCGCTTTAAATGCTCTAGATCTTAAAAGCAGGATGGATTCTGATTGGCTGTCTATGTTTTTATCATTCGACAGCTGGAAAAAAATAGTATGATTCCAACAGTATCGTTTCCTTTGCCGTTAAAGTTGTCGTGTGAGCTCTGCTATTCTTTTACATTTTAGAATGATTTTTAGAACTATATCTTTATCTTTATTCGTTATTCGTTATAATTTTCATCCTTGGTGTGAACGGCCCTTAATACTGACCTTTAGATTTCCTCATTCAACATTCAATCGTGTTTTCTGGACAAAGCTTTGGCCGAGGCAATAATCACCCTTCACTTGTGTTATTTGGCCTACGCTGCCATTTATTTAAAAATGATTGCAATATACTCTAAAATATTTGTATTTCTGATTACTGTCTTTCTGATCATATTTGAAATGTTGCTTGTGGTGAGTGATTTATGCATGTTGCTTTAATGAGCAATTACACATAGAGGCATTTAGCATGTTCATGTGCGCAATTGCTAGTTTGTAGTTAAGCGGAGACTCGTTTGAGTTACTTTTACACTTTGATTTTTTATTGGGACTTAATTCAGTTGAGTGCAGATTAGATTTTACTAGTGAAAAAGTGTTTTCCAGTTTTGTGTGCAATATAAATCTAACAGTCTGTGGCCGTTCCGTCTGAAGCTGAGACTAACGACTACCTAACTAAGGCCCTGTTTACTCCTGGTATTAAGATGTGTTTTGGTCGATCAAGTAGACGAGGGAGACACACTCCAGTTTACCTGGTGTTTTAATCCGTCTCTTTTGTCCACTTTAAACCACTTCTGTCCTGATGTCTTCGAGGGAAGGGTCTATGGATGGGTAAATGTATGTTTTTTCAGTTCTTTCAATCTAATGGACAAAATAAGCTCACACAATTTACATATGAACGCGCCCGGAGACGACGGAAAAACACGGAGACCATCAGCTTTCATTTCTGCTCTGACAGCCACAAGATTATGCAGAACGCTGTGAGTGTGTGTTAGAAATCAGGAATGGTGAGAGAACATTGTGCTTGGTATGTTTTTCATCTTCAAACCAAACTTGGGTCTCCAGCTGTCAAAGTTTAAACCCTGTCTGGCTAGAGCTCTTCCCATAATGTTTGCACATTAGGTCAGCAGGCCGAGAGTAGACAGTCTTTTGTAGCTGTTCGAACACATGAGCGTTTACACTACGAAAGCAATCCGGTCAGATGCGTTTTCGATCACCTATGAAAGTGATTGAAAGTCGACAAGCTCAAAACGGTTTAGACCCCATTTACACCTGTATTTAGCGTCATCCACTTGTGATCCGATCGACCAAAACGCATCTTATGGCGCGTTTCCACCGAGCGGTACGGTACGGTACGGTACGGGTCGGTACCCTTTTATTTGCGTTTCCACTGCCAAAAGTTGAGAATGGTACCAAAAAGCCGAACCGTACCGTACCACTTTTTGGGTACCCTTCCGTTGGGGTACCTAGCACAGTGGTACGGTACTAAAAGGTGGAGCTAGACTCACTGCAGGACGTTGATTGGTTGACAGACGATCGTCACTTGCGCGTGCTACGAGGGGAATGACAACATAAGAAGCGCCATTTTTTAATATACTGTTTAATATAATACTACTGTTACTGTGTCACGAAATGTAATTTTAAGAGTTTTTCAGGCGAGAATGTAGTTGTTTAAAGCTCAAATCTGTGGTTTATTTATAAAGATGATTTGTTTTTCCCCGGTTGTGAGATCCATGCGATCAGCGGGCGCTCGGCGCTCATGTTTCCCGGCTGGATGAGCCTTTCCTCGGCTAAGTTAGTTCTTCTGACGTTCGCCGATGACTCCGACGGTAGTGGTTAAACATGAGATATAATTCGTCTTGTGTAGACCTAACGGGCGATCTTTGGTCTCGTGAATATATAATTCGTTCCCTGTCAATCGTTTTGGCTGAGGGCTAAGTTTAGTTTCATATTATAGGCTATTTGTATTTAACTTTACTGTTGTAATGTTAGACTAGAGCGCAGCATTTGGACATTTGACTGAATTGTTTGCTTTATTTCTTATTGTATAGCTTCTTGTACCTTTTACTTAAACTTTTATATTGGCTATTATTGATAAAACTGAAATTTTACAAAAAGAAATATGGTTTCTTGTCATTTTCTTATTAGAAGATTATCACTGATGTTTATTGCAACATTTGTACAAATGCATATATTGCCTGTAATATGTGTAATTTTTTTTTATTATTTAAACGAAAAGAGGTAACGTTAGGGTTGTGTTTTAAATTTCGTTTTGTTATAAATAGAATAACGTGCAGTGAATAATCAATATGCGTTGCGCATGAACCACATTTGTGTCCCTATAATGTTTAATTTATTTAAATGAAAACGAAAAGAGGCAGAGTAGTGTTTTATAACATATTTCGTTTTATTGTTGCTTAAAATGTACATACAGAGTAACAGAGATAACCGGAGTAGCAGATCGCGAGCTGAGTGACGCTTTTAAGAACGCGCTGTACCATTTGCATGTAGGAGTCGCACATGGCAAGTACAAACTTTGCGTACTTAATATTGAGAAAAGCCTAATGTCGGCGCTTGTCTTCTTGTGACAAACATGTCGAGGAGCAAGAACAAGATCTGCTGTATATGTCATCCATTGTAGTTTACTATGTTCTTCTTCGCGCGAAAATGACGTCGATCGAAACACCACGCCTATCAAGTAAGGGTACTGTTGGCAGTGGAAACGCTAGCCAGATCATGGTTAACAGACCCGAACCGTACCGTACTGTACCGTACTGTACTGCTCAGTGGAAACGAGCCATTAAAGGTGCTCTAAGCGATGTTGGGTGACGTCACTTCTTGTTGACGTTCGAAGTATTGTCAAACAAAACGGAGGCTAGCTCGACCCTCCCTCCTCCTCATCCCTCCCCATCCCTCTCCCTTCCGTGCTTCCTGAAACAGCCATGAACCTTTTAGAAAAAACAAACTGTATTTACCCGCCTGTCCAGCAAAAACAGAGCCACCTGAATGTCGGATCGGAAGCCCTTCTGACCCTTTTGCCACCTTTTGAATGCTTTTCCGATGTAAATTCGGGACTTCCCGAATACACCCCCACACACCCCCTTCATGTGCACGCGCACTAACCCCCCAACCCCCACCCCCAAATCATTCTTGTCGGTTATTGGCTAGAACACTGTTTGTTATGTTTCGTGGTCCAGGCTGGGCCTGTTTGTTTTTCTTGCCGTTTGTGGAGCCTGGGCTGTCTACAGAGACCGCATTTTTTACAGTTTGTTCAGGGGACAGGCAGCTAGCGGATAGTGAGGAGATGTTTGCTGGATGTGACAAAAAATGTTTTGGCCTAAAAAACGCATGACATCGCTTAGAGCACCTTTAATACCAGGTGTAAACGGCCTACGTAGTAGCTTACCAGGTGCCAAACAGTTTTACTACTTTACTACTGAAAAAGATCATGGCTGGATCTCAGTGAGGCAGGACTGTGTATGTTTCAACTGTTTCAAACTGCAACTTTCTCTTTGGATTTAATGTTACTTGATTAACTCGGATGCAATGTTACAGCAGCATTGATGCTGAAACGCTCATGGCTGACTGGGTGCCAAAGATCTGCTGCATGTGAAACTCTTCAACCGTTCCATCACTGGATTCACGTTTTCTGCATGTCACTTTGCTTAATAATCTCCTAACAATCCTTCAACTTGGCTGCACATTCCGGAATCCTCAAAGCATGAAAACAGCTGGCTTCCAACAGCCCGACTGTCAGGGTCTCCTTCGCTGTCCGTGATGGAAATATCAAACCACTGAGCTGGAAGTGGACATCTCAATCTAAGTCCTTCTCACCATCCACCACCACACACGTCCTCCACATAATTCATGCGCTGTGAGCTTTCACTGGATGCTTTTCAACCTTTTATTTTTTTGTCTTTTTGTTTCTCTTTTTGCTCTGTTTGTGTAAAGCCGGATGCACACTATATGATTTTTTTTGCTTTTTTTCTGGACATTATTTTGACAAATGTCAGTAATTGTAAACATCCTTTTTCCATCTTAATATCAGTCAATTTCAATGTTTGATTATTTTAGGAATCTTTTGTTTGCTTTAGACACATTTATTTGTACAGCGCTTTCCATGATACCTTGTTTCAAAGCAGCTTTACAGAAAATCACACTGATTTAGATAGATAGATAGATAGATAGATAGATAGATAGATAGATAGATAGATAGATAGATAGATAGATAGATATAGATATACATTGTATATAAATCAGTGATCTGTTCCAGCAGGATGGATTCTGATTGGCTGTCAATTTACAATCAGCTGGAAACATTTTTTTTTTTGATATTTTGGGGATATTTAATTTAATTTTATCAATCAATAAATTCCACTTGAAACAAACCTTGTTGTATTATTTTAATTTAATACTGTGAAGCTGCTTTGATACAATCTGTATTGTGAAAAGCGCTATACAAATATACTTGACTTGACTTGAAAGTGATTCCAATGATATTGTTTCTTTGTTCCGTTATCGTTAGGCAAGGCAAGGCAAGTTTATTTATATAGCACATTTCATACACAATGGCAATTCAAAGTGCTTTACATAGAAGAAATTAAAATAATAAAAAGAAATGAGAATAATTAAAACAGTTTAGAAAAATTAAATGAAATACAGTACAGTACAGTCGGACGAACAGCGGCACAGTGCTCATTCAGTAAATGCACAGCTAAACAGAAGTGTTTTGAGTCTGGATTTGAATGTGACCACTGTAGGAGCACATCTGATCTCTTCTGGAAGCTGGTTCCAGCTGCGGCTGGCATAATAGCTAAACTGGCATAATAGCTATTAGTTATTTATTGTTGTTGTGATGTGGACTCTGCTATTCTTTTTATATTCAGAACGATTTTTTTATAATATAGGCCTATCATTATCGTTATCGTCCTTGGTGTGAACCAAATGCTTTACCATAGAGCACGTTTCAGAGCTGGGTGATATGATGATAATATAACAATGATACAAGTCATCCTCCGGTTTTAGATTTAGCTGTATTGTATATGTCAGTGCCACAGTTTTATTAGATATTGGGTTTATTTTTCAGTATTGACTGACTGCACATTTTGCCATATGTATTTCCTGTAGCCTATCAATATTGCAGTTTTGTCGTAAGTGAAATTAAACAATTCTCAGAAAGCATCAATGAAGATATGATTCGGATATCTTAAAGGAATAGTTCACCCAAAAATATAAATTCTGCCTTTAATTACTCGCCCTCATGTCGTTCCAAACCCGTAAGACTTTCGTTCATCTTCGGAACACAAATGAAGATCTTTTTGATGAAATCTGAAAGCTTTCTGTCCCTCCGTTGACAGCAACTACCACTTTGACGCTTCAAAAAGTTCATTAAGAGCTTGTAAAACTAATCCATATGAATTGAGTGGTTTAGTCCAAATTTTCTGACGAGACATGAGGGTGAGTAATTAATGACAGAATTTTCATTTTTGGGTGAACTAACCCTTTAACTGAAAAATATCCAGTTGCCAAAGAGTCTAGTGTGAGTTTAACATTTTCCAAATTTGATTAGCAGTCATTTAAGTGACAATGTTGAGAATATAGGGTATAGCTTTAATTTCAGTTAGTATGATGATTTCAGGCAAAGTTACTGTAACGTGATGACATTCATTACTGTGGTTGAAAATTACTTCTATTGTGAATTTATTATTTATTATTTTTATTTTATTTTTTATGATAACCTATTTTGTTACTCTGTTGGGTCAACACTTGTGGTCTCATTGTCAAAAAATCTGCGTACTGAAGCAAAACCAAATTGAAAACTATTGGCAGAAAGACATTCGAAGAAAGGTTACTTGAGACAATGAGGTTCTCTCTTATATTTTACTCATCATAAACCATATTATTAAATAGATGGCAATAGAAAGAAGCCGTTTCATCCCAGGTGGCCCCACAAATGCACTGGAAGTGTCTTCACACGGTGCTTAGATGCTCTACATGAGCGACATTAAGTATGCTGGCTAAATATTTCAATGTTGTAATGGAAGCATTAAAAATGTGACATTTAATTCTCAAAGTGGTCTATTGGAGCATACAAACGCACAGGATAGATTTGCCCCATTGCTTCTAGAACGATTCACCCCATTTCCAGAACAGACCAATCAGTTTAATATGAAACCCCTTGTGCTTATATAAATTGCGTACATCCGAGGGTTGCATGTGCATGCACTGTATTTTCTCATATTGCCAACTGCAGATGAATGAAGAGGAGAAACACAATCGCGGGGTTTGGTAAAAAGCGTTCTGCGCGCATGCCGAATGGAATGACTGACATCCATTTAGTTGATTTGCCTCTGGCAATGAAAAAACACTTTTGAAATGAATAGCATCTTTCCAATCCCTTTCAAAATGTCCATATCTCTCGTGTGCAAGATTTCATCTTTCTTTAGCTTTTCACATAGCACCACTCGCATTCAGCTTGCAAGCAGTAGGCATGGTTTTGAATTAGCTGAGGCCTTATTGTCATATACATTCACATAAGAGCATATGGGGTTTGATGTGCAAAATATTATTTTATGACATAATGATGTTTATGATTTTTATAAGTCGAATAGTGTACATTTTCTAAAATGGCAAATAGTGATCGTTTTAGTACAAATCTATTTATAAATGCTCTTGAATACGTAATTTTGTCATTCGATTTCCTAAATACCTGTTCTAAATTCTTGTAGCTTGCATTGTTCTTCTTGCCTATTAATATTTGCAACTCATCAGTTTTATTGTTTTGTTTTTTTTACGTTACTTTATTTTGACTTTATTATTTTATCTTATTTTATTATTATGCTGTTTTATTTTCAATACGTCGGACAGTTTACAACCGTTCAGTCATTGGCACAATACAAGTAAATAAACTATTTTATTCTTGCATAATAGAACAATACCAACTGATCAGTATTTTATTTTATTATAATTTTTTTTTTTTTTTTTTTTTTCTCAAAGAGTGGGATAATTTACAAACATTCAGTCATTGGCACAATAATAATAAATCAAAATTATTTTTTTTATCCTTGCATAATAGAATAAAACCAACTAATTAGTATTTTATTTTTAATTATTTATTTTTATTTTTTATAGGACAGAGGAATAACCATTCAGTCATTAGCACAAATTAAACCTATTTATTTCAGCCCTGTTTATTTCAACTTTGGGTTTATTTTTCAGTAATGTCTGACTGTCTGTACATTTTGCCATCATATGTATTTCCTGCATCGATATTCAATACAGAATCACTTAAATTGTCGATTTTCCAATAAGAACACTCTCAGAATTATAGGTTCATCTGTAATAGTGTGGACTTTTTGTCCAAATACTAATCCTCTTTGTCTCAAGCGCTCCACTTCTCTGGTGAAATTATAGTCTTAGCTTCTTCTTTTTTAAGCAAACATGACTCTTTTGTAAGAATCTCTAGTTTTATTTTCTCCGGGTGCAATGACGTTTTCCTCTTCGTGTCTTATGCCTGCAGATCCAAATAAAGCGGTAATGGACAGATAGCTCTCATGTTTCTGCGAGGGACTACAAGGTGTCTCCATGGGAGGATGAGTGTGATAAATAAATGAGCAGATGAGTTGGTCTCTGACAAGTGAGGGACACGGCGTATCGGGCACATTTTTGATAGTGATCTAATTCAACTGGCAGCCATGGATGTTGATTAAATCAGAATGTCAGACACTTGACAAGTCGAGACAAAAACAGAACGAAAAGCCTGTTGGAACAGCGGGATGTACCGCAAGATAGTCGTTCCCAAAACGTGTCTGGAAAGGAAGACTCACTGGGGATTGTACCGATGCGGTCGATGTTGCCATCATCAACCCCGTTAAACCCAGCCATAGCCCTCTGACCGTCGTTCGCCTACAGTTTCGGAGTGTGTGTGCTTTAGTAGCAAAAAAAAAATGCAAGTACAGTTGAGAAGTACCCCTGTAATTACAGAGCGAACAAAAGCTTTCTTTGGAAAGGCAACACAAAGGAGTATCAATGGCACATCACTCGGAAGGCTGGGCGGGAACGCTGCAGATGGAGGCCTCACTGAATAGCTCTTTGAAAAGGGTGGATGTCGGAGCAAAATGGCTATCACGCTCCAGTAAGGATGTTTTGCGATGACTTTGTCAGTGTCACTTACACATTAAACCCGTGTTGTCTTTTCTCACATCTTGTGTTCGGTGCGAAAACCTTGTGTTTCTCATTTGCAACCGTCGGATTCATAATGCGATGTAATCATAGATCATCATTGAAATCAACTGGATTATCATTGAAATTATTCAGTACATTCTGTCAGTAACACTTTACAATAAGCTTTTGTTTGTTAATAAAATTGAGGTAATTTAGCTAATTAAATTAGGGATAAATTAGTTCACCCAAGAATGAAAATTCTTTCGTTAATTACTTACTCGCCCTCATGTCGTTCTAAACCCGTAAGACTTTCGTTCATCTTCAGAACACGAATGAAGATCTTTTTGATGAAATATGAGCTCAAACGTGCTGAATAACACGAGAATGAACCTCATTGGTTCTTGCTGAAGCTCAAACGTGATGCGTAACACGAGAATGAACCTCATTGGTTCTTGCTGAAGCTCAAACGTGATGCGTAACACGAGAATGAACCTCATTGGTTCTTGCTGAAGCTCAATCGGGCTGCGTAACACGAGAATGAACCTCATTGGTTCTTGTTGAAGCTCAAACGTGATGCGTAACACGAGAATGAACCTCATTGGTTCTTGTTGAAGCTCAAACGTGATGCGTAACACGAGAATGAACCTCATTGGTTCTTGCAGAAGCTCAAACGTGATGCGTAACACGAGAATGAACCTCATTGGTTCTTGTTGAAGCTCAAACGTGATGCGTAACACGAGAATGAACCTCATTGGTTCTTGTGAAAGCTGAAAGCGCTCTATTCATATGGATTAGTTTTACGATCTCTTTATGAACTTTTTGAAGCGGCAAAGTGGTAGTTGTGTAGCTGTCAATGGAGGGACAGAAAGGTCTCAGATTTCATCAAAAAAGATCTTCATTTGTGTACCAAAGATGAATGAAAGTCTTACGGGTTTGGAACAACATGAATAATTAATGACAGCATTTTCATTTGGCAGCGGTTATTTACACCAAGTAAAAATAGCCATAGATTCTATTTAGTATATGTAAAATAGCAGCATTTTCTTTGCAAAAAGTGTAAATAGTAGCCTAGTTACTGTTTGCACCTCAGTATTTTAATGCCGCCTTATTGGAACAATAAAGCCCTCCCTACACCTAACCCTAACACTACCCGATAAACACTTTATTATTAAATAAGCGTTAGGCAATTTAATTCCACTTTTTACATATTTTCGTCATATTTATTTAAAAATAAAAGCCTTTCCAATCTGATATGCAATGGGAAACAAGTTCAGCATATGGCAGATTCAAACTCGGGTCGATGCTTACCCCTACACCACTGCACTTGCACAGATCACAGGCGTTTTTGTACTTTTGTCTGGACCAACCAGACGTCAGTGGGCGGAGTTAGTGTGAATAGCCTCTGCCAACAAAGCGGCTATTTGCTCTTTAGTGTAAATAGACACTCCGTTTTCTTTTTTGGGTAAACTATCCCTTTAACATGAACTAACCATAAAAAATACTGTAGCTCTATGCCGCATTTATTAAGTCTTTGGAAGTAGTAATATTACCAGGGTGGGAACACTTTACAGTAAAGTTCTATTAGTTAACTACATTAGTTAACATGAACTAACAATGAAAAATACTTCTAAACCATTAATTAGTCATAGTTAACATTAATTTCAACATAAAATCAAAAGTTGTATCTGTTAATATTATTTATTGGACCGTTGCTAACATAAACTAACAATGAACAGTTATGTTTTTATAAACTAATGTTAACAAAGATTAATAAATACTCTAACAAATACATTGGTCATAGTTTGTTAATGTTAGTTAAAGCATTAACGAGACCTTATTGCAAAGTGTTAGCATTCAGTCTCTCTTTAAAGAGCTCTGCTGAATATTTACAAAAGAAGAGCATGTCGTCGTAATGCATCTCGAGCAGATGAACATTTCAAAATCAAACGTCATGAGATGTAAATCATGGACACAAATTCGTACAGATGTAGCGATGGAGCCGCCCGTTCGCTGTTCACCTCGTTCTCCGCACGCCCACACAGAGGTCAGGGTAGCATGTAGCCAGTCGTTGTGCTAATCTTCTTTGTCACTCATAAAATTTACACTACATCTCCCTGTTGGAGGCCTGTCATTTTCCTCCTGCCTTCAGCTGTCACCACACACGAGTAATTACTCGGAGGGTTTGAATGGGCCCTTGATTATTTATAGGGTCGGATGTCTGAAAAAACCTTATACGCTGCTTTGAATTATTTCACATTAGTGATAATGCATGAAAACGAGGACTTTTTCTCCTTCCAGAGCTCAGGATAATCATGACCACATAGGAAGTGTCTCGCACCGGCAGGACTAATGATCGTAAAAGATCTTCTTCAAATGGTTCGGAGGAATGAGACTAAACATAATTTCAAGGCTGAGTGAGAATGTCAGGAAAAAGTACTGTGATCTTTTCAATGTTGTGCAGAACCTGCAGAGTGATCTCAAGGATACTGGCTATGTCGAAGATTGAATGTGAATTAGAAAGCTTTGTTTGCAAAGTTAGATCCTCTGAAAGGTTTAAGAGAGTAAATGCGTGGACTATGTGGCGGTATTGAAACGCGTTTGTCCAAACAATGGCTGATGTGTGTTTCAAAACAGTGTTTTTAGTGCAAAAAATTTACCGTTTTTAATGACAGTTTTGACTTGTTTTCCAGTATGCATCTCAAAAATATATAAATAAGATGTTGAGACTTTTCATACTTTGCATCTTGAGTAATTTGTCATATTGCACTAGCAGATTTTTTCACTTGTCTTTAATTTTTTTTAACTTGTTTTTCTTTTGTTAAGATATTCATACAGCAAAATATTCTGGGGGCCATGAAATTTGTCAAATGGTCAAAAACACTGGCAGTGGCTGGCAACTTAAAACAAAAATGCAGCCAGGGAAAGAGTTAAGAATAGCTCTAGCAATTCTTGCTAGGCAGAGTTAAGAACTGCCTAGCAACACCCTAGCAACCACTCAGAACGCCTTTGCAACTGCATAGCAACGCTCCAGTAGCCAACTACAATCCTCTGGCATGGCAGCAAGTTTTGACATAGGCAAGGGCAGTTTTTGACTTGTATTCCGGTAAAAACATCTTAAAGGGATAGTTCACTTTGAAATTAATTTTTGGTATGTTTTAGCTTACCTCAAGGGCATCCAAGATGTAGGTGTCTTTTTTTCCGCAGTAGTTTCAATTTTGATATTTTTAGGTCAAACCGTTCTTGTCTGTCAGTCATATAATGCAGGTCTATGGTCATTATCTCAAAGAGCATGCACAGAGTCCAAATTAAAACAATTCCCCGTCGTCCAAATTAAACAATTCCCCATCGTAAGTACACATTGATGGCCTAAGACACGAAACGAGCGGTTTGTGTGAGAAAACGAACAGTATTATATCGTTTTTACCACTTATACACAGCCATGTCGAAGTGATCTGATCTGACGTGTACGCAGACTGGTGCACAGATATATACACTAGATGTCGCCTTAAAGACATTCGTTCCAATGAACTGCCGTAGACAAGGCGACATCTAGTGTATATATCTATGCACCAGTCTGCGTACACGTCAGATCAGAGCACTTCGACATGGCTGTGTATAAGAGGTAAAAACGATATAAATACTGTTCGTTTTCTCACACAAACCGCTCGTTTCGTGTCTTAGGCCATCAATATGTACTTACGATGGGGAATTGTTTAATTTGGACGACGGGGAATTGTTTTAATTTGGACTCTGTGCCAGTGACCATAGACCTGCATTATATGACTGACAGACAAGAACGGTTTGACCTAAAAATATCAAAATTGAAACTACTGCGGAAAAAAAGACACCTACATCTTGGATGCCCTTGGGGTAAGCTAAAACATACCAAAAATTTATTTCAAAGTGAACTATCCCTTTAAAATCCATAAAACAGGATAAATAAGATATCTTTAATATAAGGCAGATTTTTTTGCTTTTTAAAAATGTTCTCCTTTTTTGAAAAACAAAACAAAACATAACCTATAACAGAGGCAAGCTAGTAAGAGCTGTTTTGTTGTTGCTGGAGTACAAGCTCTTGAAGCTTTGCCCTCTTCTTGAAAGGCGTTCTGGAGCACCTTATTTACATTTAAAGGGACAGACACACACACACACTTTTTTGCTCACCCCCAAAAAGCGTAAATTTTAACATGCTATAAAAAATGATCTGTGGGGTATTTTGAGCTAAAACTTCACATACACACTCTGAGGACATCAGAGACTTATTTTACATATTGTAAAAAGGGGCCTAATAGGTCCCCTTTTTAACAACTTCAGACAACTTTTGTGAGTTGAGTATTAAACTCCTCTGAAGACACAATGCTGAAATAGTGTGGTAACTTTTTCTTTGTGTTTTCACTTCCTGTCATGCTGAGACTCCTCCTGTGGCTCTGTATGTCGATTGCTGCCTTTTACAATCCTGCTTGCAATGGTCCCATTCCGGATTGTTTTGTTCACCTGTTTAATAATTTTTATGCACACAGAAATCACAAACCTCTCTGCCTTCTTTTCAAAAGAAAGGTCAGAGCAGATAATTGTATTGCTCAGCGGTTGTCTTTCACTTACTGATCTTCAGTTGCATGGGATTTGTGGAGCACCGATGACCCCGTCGGCATCACGTTTTGAGTCGAATTTCATTTGTCTGTTTCGCTCCATGGATGAACATTTCCGCCTAGCGTTTACATCCAAGTATCTGTAGCTCAGGTAATTTGATCTAGGAAGATTTTGATGAGAAATGTTCATATGGAAATCTCTGACGTGTGCATTTTCCTACTTTACAGAGTAAGTCTGTTTCTGAACAAGGGGAATGCTGAGAATAGATCTGAATTTTCAAAGCTGAGATACAGTTATGACAAATTGCGAGACATGCAAGAGCTTTGAAACTTGTTTGGCATTATTTGATATCCTCTTGTATAGTGCATTGAAGTGTTTACGCTGTATTTTTCAGTCAAAACAGTATTTGTATTGCATAGCTTTCTGGATATTTATATTTGGATTTTTCTGTCTGTAAATAGAAGATAGCAGACAGACAATTATTAGGCAAACGTGATAAGCAAGTAATGCATGTAAGATTTCCACTTAAACTTACATTTTACATTTAACAGATGCTTTATCCAAAGCGACTTACATTGCATCCAAGATACACATTTACATTTTATCAATTCTTGTTTTCCCTGGGAATCGATCCCATGACCTTGTCACTCACATGAGCTTCAAAGCCAACACTTAGCCATAGCTCCAATGTTTTTCGTATTGCTGCTGACAACTTCCCATGCTTCCTCTTCTTTAAACTAACACTCGGAGCTTACTGTGCACATGTGAGAGTAGATTGTCTTTCAGTGATGGACAATGCAACCTTCACCATTATCAGAATTGTCACGGCCTACCTGCACAACACTTATCTTTATCTGGAGCAGCAGATGGCCTTTCACACGTGTCGTTGTTGTGACTGAAGCCGTCTCCTCTTGATGTGACCTGAAACAAATGAGCCATGAGAACAGATATACCATCAGCGTTACACACCGGAGCCATTTGACTCTCTTGGACAACATTGTGCTCTCTCTCTCTCTCTCTCTCTCTCTCTCTCTCTCTCTCTCTCTCTCTCTCTCTCTCTCTCTCTCTCTCTCTCTCTCTCTCTCTGGCTGGTGTGATGATTAGTTCCTGTTTCACCATAATGTCTTTTGGCTTACAGCAAATTGACACAAAGATGAACAATAGAGAGTTAAAAGACTAGAGCCATGTGATCCAGGCAGAAGTTAAAGCTGAAGCTTCAATATGTCACAGTGATGTTCTTTGGTTATATTGTGCACAAGGGCATTTATTAAAGGGATAGTTCACCCTAAAATGAAAATTAAGTCATCGTTTACTCGCCCTGTTGTTGTTCTAATGCCGTATGCCCTTCTTTCTTTTTTCGGAGCACAAAAGGAGAATTGTACAAAAACGCTTGTACATAGCAGCGAATGGCGACCAGCATCAAGCTTTTAAAAAATGACGCAAAAGTATCACGTCAATAACCCCAGAGTGAGTAAATTATGACTTAATTTTCATTTTAGGTTGAACTATCCCTTTAAGATTTCATGTTGACTGAGAAGACAATAAAAGCAGTATTAAGTAGTGACCAGGTGAGGTTTTGAGGTTCGCCTCAGTTTATGCAGACACTTATAAATTTACAATTAGCCTCATCTCTACAACTTCTTAAGGTTTGTGACAGTGTCACAGGCTCCACTAAAGGGCAAGTATTTGAAACGGTGAATTTCTTGCGACAGCCCTTGATACCCGAAGAGCTATATTTAGGGTGGATAACTAGTACTGCACAGTATAATCTGACATTTGGACCACAAGGGAGTCTTACTGCATCGCTCGCAAATGACAGTGTCACTGTTGGTTTGCGTCCCCGGTGGAATAGGTTAAAGAGAACAAAACATGTTTTTGCTGTGGAGCGCTGGCCCGGCAAGACAGATCTAATAAAACTGGATTTGATTGCAGGGTATGATCTGACGGAGGCTGTCATTGGTGAGTGAGCCTCTTGAGTCCAGTGAGTGCAGGGATGGGGGGAGGAGGAGGAGGAGTGGAGGAGCTGCTTCAGGAAGGACAGAGAGAGTGATGCTCAGGGTCAGGGGTGAAAGACGGGACCGGAAGGACGCAAGACGATCATACTCGTGATTATCTATCTATCTATCTATCTATCTATCTATCTATCTATCTATCTATCTATCTATCTATCTATCTATCTATCTATCTATCTATCTATCTATCTATCTATCTATCTATCTATCTATCTATCTATCGTTCTATCTATCTATCGTTCTATCGTTCTATCTATCGTTCTATCTATCTATCGTTCTATCGTTCTATCGTTCTATCGTTCTATCGTTCTATCTATCTTTCTATCTATCTATCTATGTATCTATCTGTCTATCTATCGTTCATTCTATCTTTCTATCTATGTATCTATCTGTCTATCTATCGTTCATTCTATCTTTCTATCTATGTATCTATGTATCTATCTGTCTATCTATCTATCGTTCTATCTATTGTTCGTTCTATCGTTCTGTCGTTATGTCTGTTCTATCTATCGTTCTTCCTATCGTTATCTCTGTTCTTTCTATCGTTCTATCTATCGATTGTTTGTTCTTTCTATCATTCTATCTATTGTTTGTTTGTTCTTTCTATCATTCTATCGTTTGCTTGTTCTTTCTATCATTTGTTTTGTTCTTTCTATCGTTCTATCTATCGTTATCTCTGTTCTTTCTATCATTCTATCTATCGTTATGTCTGTTCTTTCTAGCGGTCTTTCTATCGTTATCTCTGTTCTTTCAATCGTTCTATCTATCGATTGTTTGTTCTATCTATCGATTGTTTGTTCTATCTATCGATTGTTTGTTCTATCTATCGATTGTTTGTTCTTTCTATCGATTGTTTGTTCTTTCTATCATTCTATCTATTGTTTGTTTGTTCTTTCTATCATTCTATCGTTTGCTTGTTCTTTCTATCATTTGTTTTGTTCTTTCTATCGTTCTATCTATCGTTATGTCTGTTCTTTCTATCGTTCTATCTATCGATTGTTTGTTCTTTCTATCGTTCTCTCTATTTTTTGTTTGTTCTTTCTATCATTCTATCGTTTGCTTGTTCTTTCTATCATTTGTTTTGTTCTTTCTATCGTTCTATCTATCGATTGTTTGTTCTTTCTATCATTCTATCTATTGTTTGTTTGTTTGTTCTTTCTGTCGTTCTATCTATCATTTGTTTTGTTCTTTCTATCGTTCTATCTATCATTTGTTTTGTTCTTTCTGTCGTTCTATCTATCGATTGTTTGTTCTTTCTATCATTTATCGTTTGTTTGTTCTTTCTATCATTCTATCTATCGATTGTTTGTTCTTTCTATCATTTATCGTTTGTTTGTTCTTTCTATCATTCTATCTATCGATTGTTTGTTCTTTCTATCATTCTATCTATTGTTTGTTTGTTTGTTCTTTCTGTCGTTCTATCTATCATTTGTTTTGTTCTTTCTATCGTTCTATCTATCGATTGTTTGTTCTTTCTATCATTTATCGTTTGTTTGTTCTTTCTATCATTCTATCTATTGATTGTTTGTTCTTTCTATCGTTCTATCTATCGATTGTTTGTTCTTTCTATCGTTCTATCTATCATTTGTTTTGTTCTTTCTATCGTTCTATCTATCGATTGTTTGTTCTTTCTATCATTTATCGTTTGTTTGTTCTTTCTATCATTCTATCTATCGATTGTTTGTTCTTTCTATCGTTCTATCTATAATTTGTTTTGTTCTTTCTATCGTTCTATCTATCGATTGTTTGTTCTTTCTATCATTTATCGTTTGTTTGTTCTTTCTGTCGTTATATCTATTGTTTGTTTGTTATTTCTATCATTTGTTTTGTTCTTTCTATTGTTCTATCTATTGTTTGGGTTCTTTCTATCATTTATCGTTTGTTTGTTCTTTCTATCGTTCTTTCAATTGTTTGGGTTCTTTCTATCATTTGTGTGTTCTTTCTGTCGTTCTCTCTATCGTTTGTTTGTTCTTTCTGTCGTTCTATCTATCATTTGTTTTGTTCTTTCTATCGTTCTATCTATCGATTGTTTGTTCTTTCTATCATTTATCGTTTGTTTGTTCTTTCTATCATTCTATCTATCGATTGTTTGTTCTTTCTATCGTTCTTTCTATCGTTCTATCTATCGATTGTTTGTTCTTTCTATCGTTCTATCTATCGATTGTTTGTTCTTTCTATCGTTCTATCTATCATTTGTTTTGTTCTTTCTATCGTTCTATCTATCGATTGTTTGTTCTTTCTATCATTTATCGATTGTTTGTTCTTTCTATCATTTATCGTTTGTTTGTTCTTTCTGTCGTTATATCTATTGTTTGGGTTCTTTCTATCATTTATCGTTTGTTTGTTCTTTCTATCGTTCTTTCAATTGTTTGGGTTCTTTCTATCATTTGTGTGTTCTTTCTGTCGTTCTCTCTATCGTTTGTTTGTTCTTTCTGTCGTTATATCTATTGTTTGTTTGTTCTTTCTATCGTTCAGTCTATTGTTTGTTTGTTCTTTCTGTCGTTCTATCTATTGTTTATTTGTTCTTTCTATCGTTCTATCTATTGTTTGCTTGTTCTTTCTGTTGTTCTATCTATTGCTTATTCTATGTATTGTTCATTTTATCATTTCGTCTGTCTGTCTGAAGTGTGTACTTTTCAGCCTTGCTTAGGGTCCACTCATATCAGTATAGTATGATTGGATGTTTTTTTTCATCTCTATTATTATGTTAATAAATGTGTCAACATTGTGGTATGATGACATATTTTTCAATTTGCTTTTACATAGACAGACAGACAGACTGTAATTTATCAATACAACTTGAATCACATGTGCAGTAAAGTATATAAGTCTTGTCCACAAAATAACCTCTCCGAATGCATAACCCTGGGAGACGGTTCATTAGCTTGTCAAACACACGTCTCGTTTGGTCACAGTGGTCTCGTTGCGGCCTCGAGAGCACGCCAGGTCTCGCTTGCATCCAAGGTGATCAAACCTGCGTCAGCCTGCACCTGCCGGCACCCCGGGGAGAACACTGGGAGCACCAACAACAAAATCTACAGAGCACACACTCGGGGAGATCCGGCGTGCGGGGCTTTCAATCATGTTATCTCTTTGCCTGAGGAAAGTATCAAAAAACCTGGTGAGCCCAGGGTGCGCTCGACAGCCTGTGAGTTTGACTCCAACACACAAATTGATCAAAGAACAGAAAAATGTTACACAATACTACTACCCTCCACGAGGATATCAGTTCTCTAATACTCCGGTTTGACAGTAAATCACCTCTAACAAACAACTCTACAATTTCATGCGCCCTTTTCGACAGTGTATCTGTCCGTGAGGTTTTGCCTCTAGGGAGGATCTCTAACCTCTACCACTGTTAACAAATAACGCTGTGAGGATTTTGATGCAATGATTCCTACTTTTCTCATATTGTAGTTTTCTGTGAACTTGGGATATTGTAGTTAACTAAAACCCCTAAAAACAAGATTTTATTTTTGTTTAACTGATGTACTAAAATTAAACTGAAACAAAAATAAATCAAAACTAAATAGATATATAAAAAAAACACACAAAATAAACTAAAACAACAGCTTAATAACAAACTATATAAACATATCTACTTTTGATGCAACGATGTATTCAATGCAATCCGATGATATTCATAAATAAAATATTTGAAATATGCACTTCCTGTATGCGATTTGGTACTGTTGATCTATTTGTTTTGCATCAATCTCGCAAGACTGACATGCAATTGTTGTTTTGATGTTAGCGATTCCTGGTTGAAGACCAGCTTGTTTTGGCCAGCTTTTCTGTTACCGAAACGTTCAGATCGAGCACCGGTGTCCCGTCGATAGAGAAACGAGCCGTTAGAGCACACGGGAATCCATTAGGTGAGGCCCGGTAGAAGTTTGGGGATGTGTAACTGGCAGATTTTGCACTTTATTCAGTGTTTGAATTATTTCTCAAGGGAGAGCATAATGGTCATATAAATCTCTCTGTGTGTGCAATTACTAAGACTGGCAAGGTCTATTCTCTCCCGAGTGATCGTCTGTGAACAATGACATATTACCGGCCGGCCGGCTACGGTCATTAAGATCTGATATGGGATTTATGGGCAGTCTTTAAACATGAGACGGTATAAAAGAGATTTGAATACAGGCAAAATAGCAGAGGATTCTGTCCCTGTGCGGTGTAATGAAGTGTGATGGAAAGGAGAGGGGATGAAGGGTTATTTTTAGGCCAGATCAATTTAACAATGAGCGGAATGAGTCAATTGCTCTCCGAACTGTCACTCCACTGTCCGGGTGTCATCATGGCCTGCTTATAATGGTGCAAGGCAACTGTAAGCAGCCAGGGACAAGATGGCGGGTCTCGTCACATTGTTTTGACACATGAGATGTCCAATGCAGCACTGTAATTGACGTACCTTTCAAATGGCCTCATGGTTTGACATATTTAAAATAATGTAACAATGAAATAGCCCATTATACGGGAGCTCTGCCTTAACTACCTGTGCTCTAAATAGATGTTGTTAGGGGAAGGAATCATTTCAGCCACTCTTAGGAAATATGAATTTCACTCAGCGCTCCAGCCGATGTCAATCTTCATATTGTACACAGGGGCTCATTAGCGACTACAGTAATCATGATGGAATCATTGCATAAGAGACGAACACAATGTGACTTCTTTACCGTCGCCGCTGCTGTTTAATGACCGCGGTTTAAATGGGATTTATCAGTGCAAGCCACAATTCGCTCCAACCCAAGGAAACAATTTCAGTTTTCGGTATTTTACGGTCAGAAAAGAGGTCATAGTACATGTTTACACTGGCATATCAATGTCTATTCAGTATTCGGAGGTCATTTGCGTATAGATGTCTTAAAGCTACAGTATTCAAAATGGTTCGTTCATCCAAAAATTCATGTTCCAAACTTTCTTTATTTTATTCATTTGAAAGTAAAAGCTGGATTTTCAAGCTGTTTTCCCCCCAATTAAACAAAAGCAGACTGCTAACTCCAATATGGACTAAAAAGCACCATAAAAGTGACCATATGACTTGAGCACGATATTTCTGATGTCATACAGTAGTTTTGGTTGCAAAACAGACTGAAAATGAAATCATTAGATTGCATTTGCATCATGGCAGTGGTTTATTTTATGGTGCTTTTTTCAAGCTTGGCGTTAAAAATCACCATCATCTTTCATGGAAAGCAGCAGCTCTGACATTTTGCACAATATCTCCTATTATGCTCTACAGGAAAAAAGACTGTTTTGAATATATATATTAGCTGAATGAACTGTTACTTTACCTTTAAGGGTCAGAGAGGGGGGAAAAGGGTTCAGTATGTTGCTCCCTTAAAGAAACATTTCTAATTCTCCCCGCTGATGTGCACATCGCAATAAGCTCATTGTAATTTCCGATGGCAATTAAGAGGCCTGCGCTCCCAAACACACCAATGAGAGAGCTTAGGTGGAAGATGTGTTCATTGAGAAGTGAGAAATAGATCCTTTGCCTCATCACATTAGTGCCGGCCCCTTAAAGTGACTGTTTATCATGAGGTGGTGCTCCAGGTTTTAATGAGCTCACTCTCTGTACTAGTATAATTCCAATTAGTCGGCTCTTTTCATACGAGGACGTGATTACTGTGAGCGGCCTCCATTGTTTTGTATTCAGTGGCGAGAGCAACGCTTTGGTTGTTTCAATCTTGTTCCTCCATGCCGGCCGGCTGACAGGAACATTACACCTTGTTCTGCATACTGGGGGATACTAGCTCATTAATACACAGGGGATGGTTTAATTCACTGACTTCACACATAATATGATAGATGTGACGGAGCACTCAAATTCAATCCCCAGCTCTGCCATTGTGCTGCAGACGTTACGCTACAATAGAAAAATGCTGTGATTTTTCTGTAAATACCATCTGATGTTTTTATTAAGTTTAACTGAAACAGATGTAGATGGTTGAATGAAAACCTGTCAATATCATGTTCAGGAGAAAATAAAAAACCAAAGGAATTATTGCAATATGTAATAAATGGATTTTGGCATTGGTATTTGCATGACAAATCAGTAGATATCTTTTAAAATATCATAATGATGTTTTTTCTCATTGTTATATTTATATATAAAACATATTGAGTATATATAATATAATATAATATAATATAATATAATATAATATAATATATAATACATATATAATAAATAAATAAATATATATATATATTTACACATGTAACGTGTTCTGGAGAAAAACATTTATTTCATAATGTGATTTCCCCCCCCCCCCCCCCCCCCCCACACTTTCAATTCTTTTACTTAAATGAAAGTTTAGATTTTTGCCAATTTTTTTAATGAAAGATCAAAAGGATAAACGATGCAGATTTATTTTTTACAGCCATTTTTGATCATATTTACCAGGGGTATGATTAATTCTGAGCACGACTGTATATCTATCTATCTATCTATCTATCTATCTATCTATCTATCTACCTATCTACCTATCTATCTATCTACCTATCTACCTATCTATCTATCTATCTATCTATCTATCTATCTATCTATCTATCTATCTATCTATCTACCTATCTACCTATCTACCTATCTATCTATCTATCTATCTATCTATCTATCTATCTATCTATCTATCTATCTATCTATCTATCTATCTATCTATCTATCTACCTATCTATCTATCTATCTATCTATCTATCTATCTATCTATCATCTAATTATATTTACTCAATATGTTTTATATATATATATATGTTTTTTTTTTAATGTTTTGTGTATATATAAATACACACACGTCCCTAAAGGGAGATTTTTGAAGGTTTTGGTCACTTCTGGGTACAAATTTGTCCCCAAAATATAGTTAAGTAGGTACACACACACACACATACACATACACACACACACACACACATATATATATATATATATACTGTATAAATGTGTGTGTGTGTGCGTGTGTTTACAAAAAATATGTTTTTTTTATTTAATTTATATAGAATTTTCTTTCATCAGGGCAAATTCTCTCTCACACACACACACACACACACACACACACACACACACACACACACACACACACACACACACACACACACACACACACACACACACACACACACACACACACACACACACACACACACACACACACAATGACAGGAATAGAATAATAGGAAATAGATGAAAGAATAATAGGGAATAGATGAACATTCAAAGATAAAGTTCTGTACCATTTATTATTGTAATGAGAATTTGTGGTGAACATGTAGTTTTAGTGTTTATCTGTTTATTTAGTGTGGTTGCTAGGGTGATCTGGTTGCTAGTCATGTCTCAAATTGTGCCCAAGTTTAATACTTTGGGTTAGTGGTTTGTTCAGATCTCAGACCTTAAGTGTGAGCAAAAGTACTAGTGATGTTGCCTTAGCAAGCACCACTAACTAGAACCAATGGTCTCATTGTCGCATAAATACCTACCATGTCTCAAAAAGCATTGTCTGGAAATCATCAAAAGTTTGTTGCCACACTGCCATAACATCTATGAGTTCTTGTTCTCGAGCAGCTCTCGACGTCTCTGCAGCCATTACAACAATTCTGGCCGGTGCCACTTGACGAGCCCAAGTTATTTTTGATCAAAACGCATGCTAGAGAAAAATCAGTCATTAGCAGAAGCCATTTCAGCTGTCATCTTGTTTGGACAGCTTGCAGCTCCCACGTCACGACAGGGCAACTCTCAAGAAAACGGGTCTACGAGTCTGTGATGTTTTTATTCTCACTGTCTACAGAGACGCTCAGAATCGCGCCTGTCGTTTGGAGTTTAAACGCTTTAACTTTATTTTAATCACGCCGTATGTTGTTCAAAGACATTTTCAAGAGTAATGATTGAGGTATACATGAAAAGAAAGAAGGAGAAAGAATCGCACAAAGTCATTTCTTTTAATGAAGATAGATGCAGTAGAACTGCACATGAACAGCTGACATTTGGGATGGGTGGATCGATCTTAAAATATTGATATATCCTCATATTACAATATATAATTAGATTTGATTAGATTTTTTTAATTGCCTTCAAATAATGTGTATTATATGCATTGCAGCTAATGAAAGAATCGATTTGTCTTTCCAGTTTCATCTTATAACATGAGAAAAATAAACAGCATTTATATATTTTACTTCACTAAACGATGATTCTAAATGTGTCATTTGTAATATTGTAATTTCTGTGTTGGTTGATATGAGCTTTTTTAATGTAAAGGTAAAATTATTGTTTAATGTAATGGTATATAAAGGTAAAAACAAAAACAGTGATAATTTGCATTTTTTTACATTAATTTTAATGATGGCATTTATATATATATATATATATATATATATATAAACTATAAAATATATGAAAAAATATGAAAAATTATTATATATATATATATATTCATAATTGTATATATATATATTCATAATTGTGTGTGTATATATATATATATATATTCATAATTTTATATATATTCATAATTATATATATATATATATATTCATAATTATATATATATATATATATATATTCATAATTTTTTATATATATATATATATATATTCATAATTATTAAATAATGTGACTGTTTTTAAATTATATATAATCTTGCATTGCATTATATATATATATATATATATATATATATATGACAAATTAAATATAAAAAAAAATCATAACATTTAAGTGCAAAACCATATACTTTCTGTTGCACAATCGTTTAAATTTTAACATAATTTTCTTTGTTCTGTTTTGTTGTTTTTATTTTATTTTTACTTTTTGTCTGTGTTATTCGTCAGGTACACACAAGCACAATCCGTAGTAAGGATAAATGACTTGATTTTATTGTAGTGTGTTTTTTTTAGACAGATCAAAATAAGATGTAGGAGATGTGCCAAAACAAGACTTTGGCAGCTGAGGGTTCGGAAAGATGACCCTTCGCCCAAATTCCAAGGAAAACAAAGGAAGCGAATAGCAGCCAGAGACAGACATTTATATAGGCGCAAAGAAAAACATCAGAAAATCTACACAGGATTTAGATTCATCCTACAAATCGCTGACAGAGGAGAGAGAGAGGATAAAAAGGATAATCTGTGAGAAAAACCCTTAAAAGAATCAATTTGGCAAGGTGTCTGGGAATTTGACTTTCTCCAGCACTGTGATTCCGGCTGTCTCACGGCAGAGTCGGATGACTGTCTTTCTGTCTCCCTGACAGGCGGACCAGGGCCAAATTGACAGTTCTTTAAAGCGCCTGACAGAAAGCGGCATTAATTAAGTCATTGCCGGACTTTAATTGTGTTAAGAAATAGGAAGGGGAAAAAAATCTAATATGAGAAAAGGTTACCAAGTCCTCTCTGGTGTCAGATTTTCTTCTTTCCATGAATATTAATGCGTCTAATGAAGACAATCTCAACCTCATCTCCCCATTGTTCCATATTCAGGTGCCAGGCTTTCAGGAGCCTGTGATTTGTTGTTAAAGAACAAATATGTCAGAAAGAGACGACTGCCACGCTTTTATCAGCAATTTATAAAAATGCCTTCTTCTCGTGATGGAAAATCAGAGCTTTTCAGGTGCGTTTTATTTTTAAACGAGATAGAAGTCTGACTTGGATGGCATATATGATGTACAGGCTTTGCCACGCAAAATGATCTTCCTATTCATTTGAAAATGGCAAGCAGGCAATCAGTGCGGGCTGCTAATTTTATCATATCCATTGGAGAACAATTAGACAGGAGGCCACGCAAATGGCATCTATTATGGGTCATTGAATTCTCTTGTTGCGGTCTCATGGGCGGCCCTGGGAGAAAAAAATAAATCTTTCAAATGAAACAAAACAAGTCTATTAGAATTCTGACGGAGAGCTGATCTCCATCAGCAGTCAAAATCATATCCCAAATTGAACATGGGTCGGTATAAGGTGATTTTGGTTTATAGGTCAACAGAATTCATTATACTTAAAAAAAAAAAAATGAAAACAGCTTGTAATTGTAACATGTAGTGTTGTTGAGGAAACCGTTTGCTCATAAAGTAGTTTATTTACAGCCAAGCTACTTGGAAAATGTAGTTAGCTACACTATACAAGCTAAACATTTTTGGTATCTATGTATATAGCCTACTGTGCGAAAGCTTGGGGTTGGTAAGATTTTCTTTCATGCTCAAAAAGGCTGCATTTATTTGATCAAAAATACAGGAAACCAGTAATATTGTGAAATATTAGTTTTCTATTTGAATATATTTTAACATGTCATTTATTCCTGTGATGGAAAGCTGAATTTTCACCATCATAACTCCAGTCTTCAGTGTCACATGATCCTTCATAAATCATTCTAATATGCTGCATCCACAAATATGCTGCATTTGCTGCTCAGAAAATATTTATTATTATCAATGCTGAAAAAAATTAGGTTCAGCATTATATTATTGGCTGTCAGAGGTTTTGTCCCAACCAACCGTGACTCAGGCCCTGTTTACACCTGGTATTAAGATGCGTTTTTGTTGATCACAAGTGGACGACACTAAATACAGGTGTAAAAAAAAAAAAAAAAAAAAAACAAACAAAAAATTTCCTTTCCCTTTGAAACATCACTTATCAGGCTTATGCTACTCTGAATAATACCTGAACTTCGTATTTTGAGCACTTCCTGCGTTGTTGTTGCTTTTGCCTCTTTATGATGACTCGCTGAATTTAGTCCTAATTTGTAAGTCGCTTTGGATAAGGGCGTCTGCTAAATGACTAAATGTAAATGTAAATGTAAACGGGGTCTAAAAGGTTTTGAGCTTGTCCACTTCCAGAGGTAGACAGAAACGCATTCGACCGGATTGCTTTCGTAGTGTAAACGCTCATGACATCGAATGTGTTCGCACAGTTGCAAAAGACCGTCTACTCTCCGCCTGCTGACCTTACGCTAAACATTATGGGAAGCATTTTGTTGTTCACCTGGTTTCTATTTCTGCAGTGTCACACTGTGTAGCCTCACCCACCGTGAAATTTAGGTAACTGTACATTTAACATCTAATATCTTCTGATTGTGAATTAAGTGTGGATAGACATATTGGGCCCTATCTTGCACCCAGCGCAATTGACTTTGTACACCGACGCATGTATCATTCCTATTTTGCACCCGCGCACAGATGCATGTCGGTAAACTAGGAAATGCATTTGCGCTCCCGGGGGCGGTTCAGTGCAAAGAGGAGGAGTGTTCCGGCGCAAACGTATTTTGTAGGTTTAGAAAACAATTCCGCCACTGACCAGGAAAATCCTAGTCTAAAGGCAGTGGTGCGTTGCGCATGTTATTCATATGCTATTTTAAGGGCGCATGCTTGGCCATAATCAATGTAGCGTGTGCACAACCCGCATACACTTTGCTTATCTCATCTACACACAGACGCAGCAGTTCTCATTTTTAGAAAACCATACATTATTACAAGAAAAAATATTAACACATTAGGGAAATCATTGTTGTGTCCATGAAGATGTGAAAAAATAGGCATAAATCTAGCTTACACATTTACCCAAATTATTATACGCCTGTTTAACCGAAGCTAATCTGGGTGTGTTTCTCCATCCCCAATGTCACTTCTCTGTGTTTTACGGCCCTGGCGAGAACGTCGGTCTCCTCGGCTGTGAACCGCTCCAGGCGCGCGTCTGGCAAATCCGCCGTTATAATATCAATCCGCCATGGAACAAGCGCGCCTTCTCTTAAAGGGAATGTGAGATGTCGCTCTGATTGGTTTATTTCACGTTACGCCCAAACCACACCTATGAATAATGAAGCTACTTCAGACCAACCCATTTTAGATTTGCGTCGGGCGCAAGAATCATTTATCCCGCCGGTATAATAGCAACAGCGCCGAGAGCCGCCCACAAAGTTACTTGCGTTTCGCACTTGATACTTGCGTTTCAGATCGTTAAAATAGGGCCCATTGTGTCACAAGAAACTTGGTGTGTTGTGCGTGGTAAGAACACCTTACATATTTCCACCAAATACAAAAAACAAAAAAAATCCCGTTTTATATAAGCTGAGCTGCAGCATTTTACTAAATAATGACAGAATTTTGCCTTTAAGGCCTTTATTTGAATTGCTATAATCACTGAAATCATAATGTCACAAAGCGACTTCTGTGAAGTTACTCAGGTGGATCTTCTATTCTAGCCTTCTATTTAACTAAATTGTTTGAATGAACTGATTCAGCATGAGATGGAGGTCATAGAGGCCCATGGTTTGCTCGGTTTGGTATTTTATTTTGTTCTGCAGTTTATTCTGGGTAAGAGCTGCTCACTTGGACTAAAAGAGAGCGTCTGACTGGCATGTAAAGCAACCAACCACAGTTTGTTTTGTTGCTGCGTGCTTTTACAGGTTGAGCTAAAATAGATGGTATCACAGTTAGTCAAGTCAATTCATGTTTATTTGAATAGCACTTATCACAATAGATATTGTTTCAAAGCAGAGATGCGTATCTCGATGTTTTAGTGTTTAGGCTTTACAGGAAATGTGCTTTAATGTCCTCAGTGAGCAAAGAAACTTTTAAATAACTTGCCAGATAGAGAAAGTGCTTTCCAGTTTTTGTGCAATATGCATCATATGGTCAGTGAACAGATGTTAAGCTGAGACTAGTAGTGTTGCTACTTTCACTCCCCGACGCTGGTAACACGAAACTGCCTAGTAGAGTTAAACCAGATACTGTTATGTTGATAATGGAACGTAAAGGATCTCACTCAAAATATCAGATCTCTATAAGTGTTTTTTAAGTATTACAAGACAAAGAATGTTGGCAGATTTGGGAAATAAATACGCAAGTAATTGGAAATCCGAAGATGCTGAGATAATGCATTAAAATGCCTCTAAAACTGGGATTTCATTATGCAGGATTTGAGGTCATGGTTAATTTGCTCAGATTTATCGTCCCCAGGTTGTCCAGGACAGGCATGCACAAGAAGCCGCAGTGATTTGTGGGTAACATTAAGGCGAGGATGCTGCCAAGAGCACCTAGACCCTCTCAAAATCCCCCCTGCAATCTGTTAAGGTAGTCACCGACAGCAACTGCTAAATCAGTGCCGTCTCTTTTCAGCAGGAGAAGGGACGGCCATTTGCCACGGCTGCTTGTTTATTAACAACACCGGCGCTGTGCATTTACAATCATTAGCGGCTGATCAAAACATGCGTTTATAAGAAAGCTTCTGCGAAAGTTGCACCAAAGTTCATAATCTCTCTTTGTCTGAGACCGGCGGGAAATGCTAAAGTGCAAATGTCGGCCATTCCTGACAGGCCGACTTGCGTGATAAGATGTTGGGTGACACGTTTCGTGTTCCGTATGCATGCCGTGGGGCCCTGGAGGGGTACAACACTCGGCATTCTCAAAACTTCAATATTAACTCCACGTCATAATCGCTCAGCTCATCAAAGGGACAGAAATTCAAATGAGCAACACCCTCTACATCCCCTCCACCCCCTCTCCGAATCCTGATAAGACAACCTGAGTCCTTGTGAAAGATGAGCTATGGCTATTTCTGGAGACTGGAGTGCTCTCTTGCCACAGGGCGAACCCTGAATAGCCATGGCTGGAATTACTTGAAAAGAGGGGGACTGGCTCATGCACTTGGGGCTTGTCATTGTCGAAGAGCTTTTGTTCCCTCGCCTCATAGATCACTCTTTGAAAGCACTTCTCATGGTTAAGATGGATATGAAACTGTAGCACAGAGCATATGTTAAGAAAATCCTGGGAGAAATGCTTGACCCATTTTAGCGAGTGTGGTCTATGCGTGCTTTGATTGATCATAGAGGTTTGTGGATGTTTGATGGACCTTTTGTGCTGGTAAAATGAAGGTTACGAATTAGGCAGAACTGGCTCTTGGAATTTAGTGTACTATATCAAATATAATTTTGATTAATAGGATAATTTAGATGATAGATTTTGAGATGATATGGATTTATAAGACTGATAGTCCTGACTTTACAGAAATTTTTCAGGGGAAAAAAAATTATATCTATATTTTATATATATATTGAAAATATTTATATAGTGAAAGTTGCTGTTGCAATAGCAAGAAATTCAGGGTCACTCACCTCTGAATGATCCTCATTCTTGAAACTGATGAGATCTTTTGAATGTTGAAGCCTCCTCTGAAAATGCTTGGCTTATGATATCCAAGTCTGAAAACTTTATAACAGTGAAATGATAACATCAAGACCAGGATTTTTTGGCAGGCTGCAGTGAATCTTGTATTCTGCTGAAAGGTTTTAGTCGTGGGAGGACACAGTGAGTACAGTAAAACCATTATGAAGCACTTCTGTTTATCACGTCAGATTTGAATGTTTGTGTTACGCTGTGAACTCTGAGGTACATGCGTTCCTTGCAGTCTCTTGAGCTTTAGCTCACACGCTGTATAATACAGAGATGTGAGATAAGCTTTCATTTTTCATCGTGAAATATTATTCTTTCTGAAGTTGTGTGTATTCCGTAGTTCATATATACTGTACACATTTACAAGAAAATGACAAGCTTTAAATAATCAATATGCAAAAACAAATTTAACCCTCTGGTACTGTTTGTGTGTCAGTCAAAAAGTACTTTTTTTAAATAATTTTTTTTAATGAAATGATTGTACTATATTTTAATTCGATAATATTTTTTATTTAATATTTTGTATTTTTAGGGAATGTTATGGTACTAAATTATATTTATGCAGTAGTTATAATCCATTTATTCACTTTTTGAGCATGGACCTGAAAATTTAATTTCCAACTTAAACTTAAACATAAATCTTTAATGCTTTAAAGCATAGATTGAAGTTTGGTCTATTTTTAAAGACGACACTTGGCAAGTGTGAAAAAAGTTTTTTTTTAAAGTAGACTTGAAAAAAGTGATAAAATGTAACATTTATTGTTATGAAAAATGCACAAAAATGCCATTTTAAATTTTTATATGAAATATATATTTTCCAAAACATGTTTTACTCATAAAAAAAAAACTGTGAGAAAATTAAAGCTATTAATCTAAACAAGCTATGTTCTAAAAATGAGGTTGATATCTTAAAAAATGCTTTTAGTAAGTTTGTGTGCATTTTGTTTGTGCGCAGTACCAACCGTTTCCAATAGATGAAATTCGTCTCCCATTAATTTCCAATGCGCTCATATTTGACCACGAACAATACAAGTGTCACTTTTTCTTTTTTTCAGGACCATATAACCTTTTTCAAATCGTGTCTATGATTTTGTGTGTGTGTGTTCACACAGCAAGTGCCAAAACCTTTACCAAGTTTCATACCATTCCAATGAAGTAAAAAATAAAAAAATAAAAAAATAAAAAAACTTAAAACTTCTCGGTCAGAAATGGCTGAATAGCACCTGAGGTGCTATATAATACACTTACTGTATATAGCACTCCGCTTACAATGCACTCCGCTTCACGCCTATGCCCCTTGGCTGTTCTAAATTCACTGTAAATCACGGCTTCACGGGGCTTTAATATAATTCACACTTTCTGCAAATGGCAATTTTCTAGAGGCTTTGAATAAACTGTAATTTGAACAAGTTTTTAAATGACTTTTAAATATGATGTAACCAATACAATTTGTAAAACATATTTGGTGTTTGTGATTTTATCAGATAATTTTAATGTAAGACAACTTATTAAAAGTAATAAGAAGGAAATGAGCAATATCCAGTTTTAATATAATAATTCAAATTATCTTAAAATGTATAGATGTACAAACCCAGACTTCTAGGGTTAAAACATTTAACTATTACTTGACATGTATCGGTATTTTAAGCAAACTGTTGGCGAGGAGTCTCAAACTTTTTGGTAATTACTATTGCTTAAAACTCCATGTGAAAATGACTAAAAGGGGGTTTGGAAAAATGATGCATCATTTTTTGTGAATCAAGCAATCCAATTTTCACAGTGTAGTTAATAATTTATTTAACCATTTGTAAATTAATTTCTATGCCATCTTGAATGCATTTGTTTCCCGCTGAGTTTGCAATGAATTGTGGGATTGCTGTCATGTCTACAAACATTTTACTCTACTTTTATCTAAATAGTAGTGCCTATCACACCTTAGAATGCAGACTACATCGGTGGGTTACTAGTTTTTGAGGCACAGCTATAGTTCATATAAGTGTCACAATGCATAAGCAATTGTGAAATCTGAGTGAATTCTGATAAACATCTTGACAAAAAACATGATGACCAAGGCAGACATGGCTAATCATAACTAACCCGTGTCTTCCTGTTAAAAGCCTACGCAGGTTTTTACTTGCCAGCTGTCTTACCTTCAGTCGGGATTTATGACTTCCTGGTTGGCAGTTTGTTAGTTTCCTGGTTTCGGCAGCAACGCGGGAGGCCCAGGAGACGGAGGAAGGCTGAGGCGAGGTAATGATGGCTCTCTACTGCGGGCTTTGTCTTCCTTCCTGAAGCCTCCTGGATCTGGGATAGCTATTAACGATCCCCTTGAATAATTCACACTGATGGATAAAACACCTCCACAATTAACGGCATGCCACGCTGAACCACCCTCTCCACTGAGGACCACTGGAAGTGACGGCTCACTGTAAAATATTCACACGCTCCCTCGTTTATATACCTAGGTAAAGATCTGGGGTTTATATGTCTTTGAGAAATAAATTCATTCACTGAGAAGGATCACTGTTTTGAATAGAACTAGATTTTTAATTTTGCCTGAAGACCCCCTGTGATGAAAATCTAGTTTTTAATGTTGTTTATATGTCTATGTGGTGTTTTTAATATGCTTTAAGACAAACCATGTGCAAATTCATAAGTCAACACCATTGCTGAGTATTTCGTCTTTAAAACTGCAGTGAACCAAAGACAGCCTCAAAAACGTGGTTTGAATTCGACAGTGTTTCTTTATACCTTGTAACTAATCATGTCAACATACGGGCGGGCTTTAGCATATCATTAACTATGACCGCTCTCAAAAAGGGAGCCTCAAGAGAAGCCAGGTTATCCCGGTATATTTTTCTGTTGATATGAAACATTGGGTACATTTAGCGTTATAGCGGGTGATTTATGTTACCATTTATACGATGGTATGATGAACTCTATGCCTTTCTCCAGTGACGTTCTGATTTGTTCAAAGCTTTTATGATTTTTAGAAGGCAGCTGTCTGACTCTGAGATGGCGAACGGGAACATGGTTTGTGTAACATTAGCAACACATTATTAGCTGTTTGATAACGTAGTCCAGCAAAAGGCTAATCATATTAATTACCGTTATGTGTCCGGTGTTGTAAAGAGGGATACCATTGTGCAGCATTTACTACAGTAAGTTGGCCGAGTGGATCTCTGAGCTGAAGTGAGTGAGTGGAGGTCGGGCTAATTTGCATATTCATGGCTCCATGTATACTAAATGAAGCAAGGGTTTTGTTACATTCAAGGTAATTTAAGGCATTACTTTTTTTTCACAAAAAAAAAAAAAAAATGTCATTTTAGTGATCAAAAATGAGTTTTAAAGGATAAAACTATTGACTACAGGCGGAAATGTGAGAGACGTTTACCCATGCAAAACTTGCTGATATGATGTTACAGTGTTTTGGGTGGTTGCTGTGCAGTTGCTGCATGGTTGCTAGGGTGTTCTAGCGCTGCTGAGTGGTTGCTATTTGTGGATTATTATAAAAAAAAATTATCCATTTACATATGGCAAAAAATAAGCTGAAAAGAACATAATTACTGCTGTCAAATCGATTATTCATGATTAATTGCATCTACTGTAACAAAAGTTTGTATTTAGATTTTATATATATATATATACACATATATATATATATATATATATATATATATATATATGTATGCGTATGTGTGTGTGTGCGCGTTTCTCTCTCACATAAACAAACAAACAAACACACACACACACAGACATATATATATATATATATATATATATATATAACAAATAATGCATGTTGTAAGTGTACTTTCTTGACCATTATACTTTGTAATATAGTATAATTGATTGATATCCCAATGCTAGGGTGTTGCTTACTAGTCCACATAGTCCCCATCTTCAATGTAATTCTATGCAATAGACTTATTTTTAATGCCCATTTTATCATCTACTAAAGCCCTATTCGGACGGGACTAGTTTAACATGGAGAGGTGGGGTAAAGTATTAATTACCAGAGTTTCTCAGTGATTTTAGTCCCGTCCGAATGTGCCATCTCAGTAATCATTACGGACAATGTCAGTAAAGATTACGGCGATAAAAAGTCCGGAAAAATTACCTCAGGTAAATACTATTCCCGTGCGAATAGACCCGCTGTAAATATGTACATAAATATTCCGTCATTTCCTGTTTAAAAGTAGTTATCTGTGGTTTTTCAAGTATGGAGGCTTTTTCAAAAATGAAAAAGCATTAATTTGCGTTCTAGGCGCTGGGACGAGTCTGTGGCAAAACTGTGTTTTCCACATACCATTCAGATCAAAAAGAAGGTCGAAAGCACTTTTTAGAGGCACAAAACTTCTTTTAACGTTAGATAAGTGCCTATTACCAACATAATGCAATCTGAATTTATTCAGACATCTGACCAGACCTAACTGTTTTCTATACAAAATGGGTTATATGTGTTTGCACACATGATATCAGTAAGCAACGTAATACGCACATGTTGACAGGATGGTGACGGTGGTGCGTAAGTCGAGTTTCCCCTCCCACTTCTTCTTGTTTTACTGAGATATCTTATTCCGTGTGAATTGGCCATTATTATTACAGACGTCCTGTGGTTAAATTACATTACACCACCTCTCCATGTTAAACTAGTCCCGTCCAAATAGTGCTTAAGTGACAATTGTAAGTCCATTTACAATTGTAAGTCCAAAAGTATCACACAAACACATCTCTCTTCAACAATTCACTTGATTTGAGGTACGCAGGATGAGTTACAGCCGAGGTTTGGTAGGGTTAAGGAGTTTGTTCAAATCCCAGTGATACTAGCGATGTTTCACTCAGCATGCGCCACTAGTCAGTTATGTATTTAAAACCATATCAAACTTACTGTGAAAAAAAGCCGTTGTGATATAATTAATATTTGTATGTACAAAAAGTTGTTTTTTAATAACTTCATAGGTTTCAGATTAACGAATTTTAAAGTACAGCGGATTTCTTTATGAAAAAAATATAAGACAAAGGAAAAGAAAATGTAAGAAAATCGTAAGAAGTCTGCTTTCTTGAGGGCCTTGTTTGCTTTAGCTTTGTCCTGTCATTGCAATAAGTATTGAGGGGTGAGGAGCCCCGGAAGACATAAAACTTTTCGCGGCTTGTGTATTCTGTTTCATGAGCAGAACTTCAGAGAGCAAATGAGCTGCACATGTCTGACACGCTCATGTAAATTAGATAAGAACTTCAACCTTGCCCCAGCGTTATGCAAACTTCATTTGGTTTTATATATTAATCATTAACATTCAATATATGCAGTATTAATTGCCCTACATATTACGCAGCTGTCATTTAAGATAGCCTGAACTAGACTTGGAGATCACATGAATCTGTGGTCTTAAATCAAACCCGGCAGGAGCCCTTGTTCGCTCATTGTTATGGCTAAAACTTCATCTGGCCTAGACAGAGCAGCTGAAAACGATAGAGATGTGCATTAAACTACTACGATTGTACATTTATACATTTTGTCCGAACTTTTATCCTTTTATATTGTATAATATGCGTCTTGACCTTGGTTTTGTTAACTCTTTTCCCGCCATTGCGTTCGCTTGCAAAACCTTTGCGTTCCCCCGAGAAACTTTACGTTCGCTTGCAAAACCTATGCGTTCCCCCAAGAAACTTTACGTTCGCCTCCAAAACCTATGCGTTCCCCCAATAAACTTTTCAATCACTCGCAAAACCTTTGCGTTCCCCCGAGAAATGATGCGTTCCCCTTAGAAACTTTACGTTCACTCGAAAAACCTTTGCATTCCATCGAGAAACTTTACGTTCACTCGCAAAACCTTTGCATTCCATCAAGAAACTTTACGTTCGCTTGCAAAACCTATGCGTTCCCCCAAGAAACTTTTCAATCACTCGCAAAACCTTTGCGTTCCCCCGAGAAATGATGCGTTCCCCTGAGAAACTTTACGTTCACTCGCAAAACCTTTGCATTCCATCGAGAAACTTTGCGTTCACTCGCAAAACCTTTGCATTCCATCGAGAAACTTTACGTTCGCTTGCAAAACCTATGCATTCCCCCAAGAAACTTTACGTTCGCTTCCAAAGCCTATGCATTCATCCGAGAAACTTTACGTTCGCTTCCGAAACCTATGCGTTCCCCCAAGAAACTTTACGTTCGCTTCCAAAGCCTATGCGTTCATCCGAGAAACTTTACGTTCGCTTCCGAAACCTATGCGTTCCCCCAAGAAACTTTACGTTCGCTTCCAAAGCCTATGCGTTCATCCGAGAAACTTTACGTTCGCTTCCGAAACCTTTGCATTCCATCGAGAAACTTTACGTTCGCTTCCAAAGCCTATGCGTTCATCCGATAAATTTTACTGTGAAACATTGCGTTCACTCACAAAATCTTTGCGTTCACTCGCAAAAGCTTTGCGTTCCCTCAAGAAACTTTACGTTCGCTTCAAAAATCTTTGCGTTCCCCAATAAACTTTGCGTTCGCTTGCAAAACGTTAGCATTCCCCTGAGAAACATTGCGTTCGCTTGCAAAACCTTTTGCGTTCCCGCGAGAAACTTTGCTTTCGCTCGTAAAACCTTTGAAAGCATAGAAAAAGCACTGACAAATCATTTTTCCTCCATCTCATTTCTTTCCTTCACCATGTCCCTTTAGGGGCATAGTGTATGTATTTTGTAATATACTGAAGTTTACTACTTTTGGTTAGGGATGTTTTATATATATATATAGGCAATAGTAATATAGATGCTTGCCTTTGCAAACACTGCTGATATTAGGATGTCGTCCTCACCTCTACATTCTAAACTTTTTCCTCATTATTTTAAATGTATTATAACCCAGTTAAGTACCTTAAGGCTGAAAATCATACCATGTAATGGTATAAAAGTGCATTTACCTGAAATGACGAGATCTTTTATTGAGTGAATAAAGGCCAGATTCATACATCTCCGATGTTAAATCTGAGCTTGACCTTCCCGTGCCCTCAATTAAAAAGCCCCGCCTCTTTTTTTTCATATTCAAATGATGAAATTACATGCACAGGACCGAATATAATTGTATTTTGTATCTGTTGACTAAATACAGGTTCCGCCGAGAAGAAAAAAGCCAGCTCCAACTATTTATTGCAGCTCTGCTTTGTTCCACTCCACCCCAAACAGCTTCAAATCATCGGGGAGATTGTTAAGCTTCTGTGGAAATTACGGAAATGCGGGGGAAATGGACGAGCTGCACTTCATAACAATTAATCAGGGCCTGCTGATTAATAAAGTTCATTTTTTATTCTCGATGATTCAGGGTATTATCAAAAGGACACTGTCCTTGTCATTTTGATTAACACACCCATCTTCCTCCTGCGGTGGGACGCGGCGAAGGGAGACGCTCTCTTGTGCCCATAAAATAAATATTGAATGAGAATATTAACTCGTTAACCTTGACAACTATTTGTAATTTTCATAAGGGCTAAACTCGCAAATTCAGCACAAAAAAATAAAAAAAATTAAATAAAACCTGCTGTGGGGGTTGAAGAAAGGGCCTCGGTGAAGGGGGGCGGAGGGGGCAATAACAACACACAACAAATTAGAGCGAATGAAGAATGCTACTGCATGAATCCTGTCATTTTTATGGGCTGCAATGATTAATTTGTTTGTTCAAATTCTCAATTAAGCCGGGAGGAGGAGAATTAGAAAGCCAGAGAGATGCAATGCGCCGTTGTCTCGCCTTTGCCTGCAGCATCAGGGGAGAAGCGGCGCTCGTATACCTGCGGTGGCTCCGCGCTACGGCCCCTGAAGTCAAACGCCACGGTTTTATTTCCAACACTAAGCAAATCAATATCAATTCCCGGATTGTTTCAATAATGTTTAGTCACAGTATTCCTCAAGTTCTTTGTCACATAATTATGTAGACACCAGAACTGTGTTTCACAGCATTACAGGCTGATGTGATTGAACGGCCCACATCATGTGTGTCTCTTAGCTTAGCAGTCACACAGAGGATGATGTATGGGGCTCTCCGCTTGTCCTCTCAGGGGCCCCGTGCTTTTATTGTGTGCCGGAGTGACAGATGTTTCTCAAATGACCATGTCCCTCATGCGCTTTGCACCTTACAAAACCCTGTCTTATGTGACATGAATGGAAACGCTACCTTACTGCACACCACTATTATAGACTCCTGAAATCCTGAAAGGCATTTGTCAGAGACTCAGAGAAGCATGCCTGTGGATGACCGATAGTGCCAGTTTGGGACAAAATACTGTTTTTTAAGATAGTGTATGGCAGTCTGGAGAGAAATACAGACAGCTTGTTTTGGCATTAATGCAAAAAAAAGAAAAAAAAAAGTGAGTCCAATCAACCTAAATTTACATATTTTTACAATTTTTGACATCTATGTATTCCTATGAAGAAAAATAATCAGAATTTTACATTTTATTAAGAAAATGTGAGTGTTGCTTGTTTGTGTGAAACTCACTGCTATGCTAGGGTGTTCTGGGTGGTTGCCAAATTGTTGTTAGGGTGTTCTGGGTGGTCTAGTGTTGCTGTGCGGTTGCTAGGGTGTTCTGGATGGTTTCTGGTGTTGCTATGTAGATGCTAGGGTGTTCTACGTGGTTTCTAGTGTTGCTGTGTGGTTGCTAGGGCATTCTGGGTGGTTGTCAGGGTGTTGCTATGTGGTTGCCAGGGCATTCTGGGTGGTTGCTACTGTTTCTATGAGATTGCTAGGACATTTTGGGTGGTTGCTAGTGTTGCTGTGGGGTTGTTAGGATGTTCTGGGTGGTTTCTTGTGTTGCTGTGTGGTTGCCATGGTGTTGATATGTAGTTGCTAGGTTGTTCTAAGCAGTTAACAACAGTATTGCTATGTGGTTGCTAGGGCCCTCTGGCTGGTTGCTCAGGTTGTTCGAGTGGTTCCTTCCAGTGTTGCTATGTGATCGCTAGGGTGTTCTGAGTGGTTTATAGGGTGTTCTTGGTGGTCTTGTTGTTGTGTGGTTGTCAGGGTGTTACTATGTGGTTGCTAGGGTGTTCTACATTGGTTGCTACTGTTGCTATGAGGTTGCTTGGCCATTCTGGGTGGTTTCTAGTTTTGGCTGCCAGGGTGTTACTATTTTTGTGGTTGCGAGGGCATTTTGGGTGGTTGTCGGGGTGTTGCTATGTGGTTGCTAGGGTGTTTTGAGTGGTTCATAGTGTTACTGTGTTGTCGTTAGGGTGTTCTGAGTGGTTGCTAGTACTTTTGCTATGAGATTGATAGGGCATTTTAGGTGGTTTCTTGTATTTTTGTGTGGTTGCCAGGGTGTTGCTATGTAGTTGCTAGTATTGCTGTGGGGTGATTAGCGTGTTCCGGGTGGTTTATTGTGTTCCTATATTGTTATAAGTCAGATCACTTAGAAAAGTAAAGGCACACCGCTCCTCAACATGCTGCACAACTTGACATATGATTCAAGTATTTAGCACAAATGGTGCCCTGAAGTTTGATACTTAAAGGATTAGAACAAAGTATAAGTAACAGTGATAGTGAATTTTGTCTTAACATGATCTATAATATATAATGCAACTGGTAAGGAATGGAAATTAATCTCAATGGTGCATATATAATATATATAAAATATATTGCCTTTTAAAGAGTTGGATGATTTCTCCAGTTAAATTCTAGTGCATTTAACAGACGAGTCACTTTATTTAATGGTGTCCACTGGCTCCCCATGAACAAGGTGTCCTTTACAAGCTCAGGACAACATTGACTGGAGCCGGTGCTTGTGCAGTGAAAATGCTTATTAGTCAAACAATCCCCATCGGAATAATGCCTCCGTCAGCCTGTGGTGAAGGATAACCACGTCGGTGACAGTCCGGCGCCCAGGTCCTGCTGGAGATCAGGTATGAGGAAGAATGCACTTGAATCAGACAAGCTTGTGTTGACATCCAAGTAGAAAGAAAATAAAGAACATCGGCCAAGTATTGCTAATAGTATGCTCATATTTAGGGTTATTTAGTTACTTAGACTTAAATGTTTTGCCTTTTGATCAATAAAACGGGCACAAAAATGAAATAAGATTGTTTTAGGAGGGACTATAAAGCCATGTGCGGAGACTAGAATATCATAGTGACTTGAGATTGGACTTGGTAAACAATAAACAACCACCCAGAACATCCTAACAGCGTTTTAGCAACCATCAAAAACACCTTAGCAACACCCTAGTAACCACACACAACACCCTAATATTTCCACAGGCAAGCACCACTCATATTTCCTTAGAAATTTTAAATGGACAGTGGAAAGTTGTGAAAATGTATGTCTCTGTATGAATTCTACAGTAGGACCAATCATTTTTGTACAATAACAGGCAGCAGGAATGTCCTGAAATAAGAGACATTTATATCCAGGAAGTGGTCCTCTTGTACCCACTTGCCTGAGCAGAATTCCAGCTGATTTTCCTAGGCCCATTCTGTTGTCTGGATGTGACTGATGGATGGTTAATGATAAAAACATTTCCATACCTGGCCTTCATGGCCTTATTGTTCACACGAAACTGGAACATCCTGCCCTGTCTGCTGCAATCACACAGTCCGCAGCTGAGAAGCTCACTGTATCTGGCAGCTGCGCGGTGTGACATGTGGAAATATGGGCCACAAACTGTCAGTGAACCTTGCAGTGAATCTTATGGTTAACCGTGCCATATGCTCCATTATGCATGTAGTCATATTTTTGTTGTTTAAGCTTAACACAGGAAACTGTTTTGATTTTTAATCTGATACATTTCTGTTAATTCCAAGTATTTGTACATAATGTCTGTTCATACTTCAGTTCATTTGGACGGCATTGACTAATATAAGAAAGAATACAACTTTAGAAATGTACTAATGTTTGCAAATACTCAGTAAAGTACTCAGAAACAATAACCATCTCATTCATCTCTGATTAATCGTTAAATGATGGAGAAAATGTGTCAGAAAATATAAGATTCTTAAAGGCTAACTTATTTATAAATGAAATCCAGATGATGAGATTCATAAAATGCAGAGACGTGACCACCATAGACATTGAGGGGGACAAGTCCCCCCATTATGCTGTACTCTATGTTATTAGGATGACAAAAAAGGTTTAAGTTACATTTCTAGTCTGGTCTGCCTTAGTGGTCTAACAGCGCTCGTCAATGTCAAAGTAATTGAGATGGCCAATCAAATCAAAGTAGGGGAGGCCTACCGTTCTCGGAAGCAAAATGTGAATTCCAGCACGAAGCGTCAGTTTAACATTGAAAGAGAATGAGCTAAGATGTAAATAGCGAAACATTTAAAACGGGTCAACTGTTTGGCAATAGAAATGTTAAACGACTGACAGTAACATCCGGGGATGCAAACTACTTGACTTTTTTTCTCAAAAATGACGTTTTGAATTGAAAATATTCATTCATGGGATTCATGTAATTCCTAACTGAGTGTGGCGAGACAAAGGTTTTATGTATTCAACATATTAGGAATACAAATAAAAAGTACAAATTTTAATGTTGCATATGGCTCAACATTATTATTACCCAACTAGAATTAGACCTAGATTTCCTTCACTGTTCTTTTTCTTTATGCTTTATAAAATAAATGAAATGGTTATGGCCTTGATCAAATGTAAAGTCAGTTGGCAGCATTTAATTAATTATCTTCAAAGTTCAACGAGTGTAAAATATAAATGAAACCCATCGTCAAAGTTACAATGTTTTATTTTATTTTTTATTTTGCAGCTGTTGTTATTATCATCTCTCATTTCTCCAAACATATTTTTCTTTTCTTCTGTGAAACAGAAGTTTTTGAAGAATTATTAAGCAGCTCTTAAATGATATTGTTCATAATGACCAAGGGCTGTCAAGCACCAAGAAATACATAAAGTCGTCCAAACGATTTGTATGCTACAGTCCCAAGGTCTAGTTTCATTTCATTTAGTTTTTATTTTAGTTTTCTTGTTTTATTGCTACCAAAGTTAATGCGCTACCTGGTATCATTTAAAATTATGGTGTTATAGTTATAGTGGTATTTTCATATGTTATGCAGACAGGTTTTTTTGTTAAGTTTTATACAATTCCAAAAATTCCAGTAATATGTGGGCATTTTTTTGTCTTAGTTTCAGTTTTCCCGTGTGTTAGATTTTTTTTTTTTTTGTTAATGTTTTCAAGTCATATGATGGCTTTGTTGAAATTGTTATGCACTGACAATTTTCACCTCCGCCAAACACATTTTTAAGTTCAAGATACAGTATGAACGCGGGTTGGTTTGAGCTTTGTGCGAGGGCTAAAATATCAATGAATGACAAATTAAACTTTAGCGTCAAAGTAGTTCAAATACATTAACCCTGTTATATTTCATGCCATTAAACAATCTCCTTCATTATATTTTTACCAAATATATCTTTTAATTCAATATTTTATTAATGATTGGTAAACATTGTTACGTCTCTAAAGTTGTTAAATGTTACTAATGTATTGATTGACATTTGTATTTATCGGTGTGTATCCAAAAGCAAAAAAAGTATGCTCAGTTGCATACGATTGCCTGCGGATACTAATGAGATCATGTTAATTAATCTGCTAATCAATTAGCATTTCTTGAGTTGCTTCAAAATGCAGATAACTTTGTTTGTAATCAAAGTATTCAAAAATAGATTCAGTGCAAAAATGTGACAGTCAGGCTGTGAACAGATGACGACCGCTGCTCTTTTAGCCGACGCCTGAATGCCTTGCGGTTCCCATATCCTGACAACACGAGCAGGGAAAGAGTTAACCACCCGGGCGCTTAATTGCACGTGACATGTGTTGGAGTGTGACAGATGTGACAGATGATGGAGATGGGGACGAAGAGGGCGTAATCTGGCCCTCGGAGCCGAGTCTTCTCCTTCTGTTAGACCTCCAGAAGCGCCTCCCTATAGTGAAGACCCGAAGGTAGTAAATAACAGCTCGCCTCTCCGGCCATTATTTAAGCATCTGGTGATGGAAGGAGAGCCCTCGTGTCTCACAGAGATCCTGTCAAAATCAGCCAGCCTCAAAACTCTTCAGCAGACCCCAAGCTGCATTTCGTCTCTCAGAAACACCACTTTATCACTGTAGATTGGGCTGACGGATTTAACATGACAGGAAATGCAACTTTATATTTGGTAGAATAAAACCAAACCCCCACCCCCACCTCTATCACACAGGTTCTCAGATGTTTTTTCTTCAGAACGACCCAACACGGTACCAAAACTGTGTTACGTGCACTAAAAAATGCTGGGTTGTTTGAACCCATGTTTGAATCAAATATGGACAAACCCAACTGTTGGTTTCAATATTTAAATGAAATTTTTAATCCAAATTTTTTAGTTTTAGTTTTTGAGTATACGAAATTTAATGTCAATGGTTTCATTATAGTATTCAATAATTCACCGCACACAAACCATCTTAAAGCTGCAGTCCGTAGCTTTTTTGGGTTAAAAATTATCCAAAATATTTTTTTGAGCAAATACATAACCAGCCAGTGTTCAGAACTCTCTGCTTGCCTCAGCTCGATTCAAAACAGTAACCTTGGTAATAATGTTTTTAATTCCAGTGGTACTGGGGGATTTCCGTGGGAAATTCATTATGCGATTTACTGCAATGCTTTTTTCCCCTTAGTTGGTCAGAACAAAAGTGGATGTTACTTACTTGTTCAGACGACATTTTCAGGTGAAAATTCTTATGTTGGTAATACTTCCAAAAAGTACAATCTGCGATTGCGAATCCACACCACCAGCGCGGCGATTGACAGCCACACATTCTCCTCAAAACATTGGATTCATCCGCGCTGTGCCGTGCCGAGGCACAACGCATGTATAAGTTGATAATTCCGCGAATAACTGCAATTGCAGATTTCGAACAGAGATGGCGACAAAGAGGAAAAACTGTGGACTGCAGCTTTAAACTCCATGATTGGACCAGTTTTAAAAGTAGCCTGGTTTCTTTTAGCTCTTACTTTTTTGTTTATAACTTTTACTGACTTCATGTCACGTGTCCTTGATTGTATCCGAACGCATTTGCGCCAAAATACTTTACGAGTTTGGTCACACTTTAGATTAGGGTCCAATTCTCAATATTAACTAACTATTAACTACGACTTTTTGCTCAATAAACTCCTAATTACTGCTTATTAATAGTTAGTAAGGTAGTTGTTAAGTTTAGGTATTGGGTAGGATTAAGGGTTGTAATAAGGTCATGCAGAATAAGGCATTAATTTGTGCTTTATAAGTAAACAGCCAATATCCTAGTAATATGCAGGCTAATAAGCAACTAGTTAATAGTGAGAATTGGACCTTAAACTAAAGTGTTACCATGAGTTTTATTGGATATGGATATGGAAAATATTTTGTTTCCCTTTTTAAAAGCCTTTTTGCTATCCAATTACGTTTAGTTGAATTTTATTATTTTATTCGCATTTAGCATCGTTTTTTTCCCCCCATCTCTTCAGTTTTTGGGTCACGACCCACCAGTTGAGAACCACTAGTCTATCATAATAGTCGATTAAGAGTCGATTTCCTTTCCCATGATAACAGAGCCCTTATGTTTGTTTTGATGGGAGGGTATACCTACTAAAGGCGAAAGATTAACATTAAGTAAATAATTACCTCATCATTTTAGACTGGAAAAAAATGTGACGTGTGTGTGTGTGTGGAATCAATTTAAAACAATGGGAATACTCTCAGCGAGGTCTAGGTCGGGAGCACAAAGGTATATTTGTCTCATGGAACTGATTTACAGCCCTGTTGATAAAAATCAAACTTCTTGGAATCTTTTCAGATGTTTTGAGAAGCTTATGAGACAGCTGTCAAACAGTTCTGAAAATGGCTGATTTAGCATTATCCGCCAGCACGAAAAACACGGCTGGGACAATATTAGTTTAGAAATAGCAACAATGTGTGTCTTTGAACGCAGTGTGTACGCCGTCTATCCATTGTCAAAGAAATGAGTTATGAAACTCAGCTGCTTGAGGAAACAGCCAGGTGGGAAAAACAAAACTCTGATTGAAATTCTCTTGGGGGGCGTTAGCGTGATACATATTTGCTCTAGCATTCCTTTTGTTCTTTGGTATACCGCTGTTCAAATGCAATGACCGGTTGCATCAGTTATAGTCAATGGCTCGTTACACTTCCTCTTTTTTATATCCGTGCAATAAAAACATCTGTTCGTATCACAGAAGATATGAGTAACACGTTCCAGATTTCAGACAGTGGGATTTTCCATGCTAAAGTGACTAGTTGGAATGAAATCTGAGGCCTGTTTGTCTTCAGGCCACAGTATTGTATTTAGACCTCTTAAAGAGCAGGTTTGTGGTTATTCAGAATTGATTTGAGTGTTATTTATAGAGCCCATGAAATAGCAATTGGAGTTTTGTGGCTTTACACGTCTTTTGGGTTTGAGGTCATCTATGTACTGTATGTATGACTAGCAAGTGGAAAATCATGGTTCTTGACCATTAATCCTGTCCAAATTAAAATTTTCAATGGGACATGTTGGAAACTATTCTTGTCAAGTGTCAAGTGGTTCTTTAATTTCCTAAATTTGAATTTGATAGTAAACAGGATCCAGGATAAAGACTTCTAATTATAATTTTAATTTAAGGATGTATTTTTTTAGAAATACATTACATTTTTCAGTAGGATTTAACCGTAAACATTTTCTCACACAACATTTGTGTTTTTACCAAAAATATAAAATAATATTAATAATATTTGAAATGCCACCTACAGAAATTTGTATTTAATTTATACTTTATTAGCCTATATATTTTTTTTTAAATCATTCACTTTTATATCACTTTTAATTATTATGTAACATGTCACATAAATATCAATGATATCAATATTAGTTTGTATAGCATGAAACATTATTTTTGGAAACAGTGTTGGACCTTTTGTGGTGCTGTATGACAAAATTAAAGTGACAGTATATGCATGTCCACTGTTATTGTCAAATTTCTTTTCATTTCAGTTCAGTAAAGTCCACTTCCTGTCATTACAGTTCAACTTCCTGTGAGCTCTATTTAATTCAAATTCAAGTTACATGCAGTAACACTGTTGATATTTGACAAACACACGCCTCCCTTCATTGCTCCGGTCCCAAAATGCACAAACACACTATGCAAGAGTGAATGTCTCTTTATCATAGCTGAAGCAAAGCAAAATAATGCATCGCAAAAAATAAAACGAATATGGCGAAGAATGACAAGGAAGAACAAAAACTGAACATACAGTACACAAGAGTACTCCTGAGACCCAGAAAAAATAAGTTTTTTGAATTTAGTTTTTTTTTCACGTCATCACATTGTTTGTGATGAAGTTTGTGACCAAGAAACAAATGGTAAAAAAAAAAACATTTTTGAAAAATAATATTTTATTCATACGTTATGCTATGTCCTCTGTAGTGAACACCAGGACTAAGTTGTTTAAAAAATAAAATGACATGAAATTATATGTATAGGCAAAAACAATGGGATTTTTTTTTCAATCACCAATAAATTTTGGGGTTTCAGGATTTTTTTAACCAAAATTTGTATAAAGATGATTCTCAACTATGTTATGAAAGATATAATGGAATGAATTGATACACCATTTTACTTTATGCAATATGTGGGTAAAATGGCCATAAATTAATATTCCCATTCAATGCAATGTATTAATACGCTGTATCTAATTTGCACATTAATGTGTTCTTGGAGCAACATTTAATGAAAAAAGAAGTGTAATAATTGGAGTAATAATTGGCAACATTTTAATAATAATATCTAATATTTCATAGGAATATTGATGTATAATTTATTTTCATATTCACTTCTTGTGTCTCCCAAAATGCCTGATAAACATGATTTAAGTCCTGATGTCCTCTACAGTGGACACGTATGAAATCAATGCCCTGTTCTGTAACAGAAAGTCATTTTTTTATTTGAAACCCCATAACATTGTTGGTTTATGAAATACAATTTGAAAAGTAGTCCGATTTAAATGATAATTACAATATATTATCATATTTCCTACATTTGATCAATAAATTAATGTCAGACATTTTTAAAGACCAAGGAGAAGTTGTTTTCATGGTGAAACCTCCAAACATTTGGTGTCTCTGCAAAGTCCTGAATGTGCTCTTTACAGGACCCCAGGTTGTGTCATGTGACATGTATGATGTCAGAGAAATTCACTAAAATATAATGTCCACTACAGTGGACAAAAGTCTATTCCTGGGTCCCAGGACAAGTAAGAGTTGGTTGAGTAGGTCTCTCCAGCGCTGGAAAGCTTTGCTAATATTAACGTGGTTCCTAAAGCTCTTGCCTGGTTGTTAACCTTCTTTTCCCAGTGATATTCCTTTGACCTTTTCTGATTTGTAATGTCTCTCGGCCATTTCTCTTTCTACAGTCCTTCTTCAAATCTCCCTCTTGCTCACTCTCTCTCCTCCCCCATCATGAGTGGACACGCCCCCTACTGCTGATTGGCCCACACTCTCTCCTCCCCCATCATGAGTGACACACCCCCTTCTGTTGATTGGCCAACTCTCTCTCCTCCCACATCATGAGTGGACTTGCCCCCTACTGCTGATTGGCCAACTCTCTCCTTCCCCATCATGAGTGGACACGCCCCCTACTGCTGATTGGCCCACACTCTCTCCTCCCCCATCATGAGTGACACGCCCCCTACTGCTGATTGGCCAACTCTCTCCTTCCCCATCACGAGTAGACATGCCCCCTACTGCTGATTGGCCAATTCTCTCCTTCCCCATCATGAGTAGACATGCCCCCTACTAATGATTGGCCAACTCTCTCCTTCCCCATCATGAGTAGACATGCCCCCTACTAATGATTGGCCAACTCTCTCCTTCCCCATCATGAGTGGACACGCACCCTACTGCTGATTGGCCAACTCTCTCCTTCCCCATCATGAGTGGACACGCACCCTACTGCTGATTGGCCAACTCTCTCCTTCCCCATCATGAGTGGACATGCCCCCTACTGCTGATTGGCCCACTCTCTCTCCTCCCACATCATGAGTGGACACGCACCCTACTGCTGATTGGCTACAAGTGTGTTGTGCTGCTCGGTCCAATCCACTTTCAACAGTGTTTCTCAGAAATTACTTACTGCACCTTTAAAGGGAGCCATTTTTTAAACTGAATTGTTCCCAGCTGTGTTAAAAAGGCATCGATTTTGAAGTATGAGCCAAGAAGCAAATTCAAAATGATAACTTGATATTTTCTTGTGATCTGAGAGGATTTATTTGTGTACAGATACACCCTCACGGATCAACATCGGGACAGATCTAGGAAACTGACCTGATGGGCCTATCAAATAATGCTTTTAATGTAAAACGGATCCAAAACTGTGTTTGGTACTCAAAATCACCCTGCTTTTAGTTAAATACCCTATGTTTTTTTTCCAGCCAAGTTAATAAAAGGAGCTATGTCCCATCACTGCATATTTATGGGGAACATTTGCAGGGTACAGAGAGGGAGAATCAATTTCCCGCTCTCCCATGATAATTTATGGCTTTTCTGAGGGTGCTCTAGCCGGGAAAATGACACGTCAGGTCTATCATATTTGGAGCAGCAGTAAACCTGCCAAAGTGTAATCTCTTCAAGGCTTCTGACCCTTCCAGCACCCCCTCCAACCAACGATCATTAATAAATGAGCCCTGGAATCGCTCCAGAATGTCAATATTATTATGACAGATTTTAATATTATTATGTCTGTCTTTAATATCACTTAATCATATAGTACATTGAGACATCCTGGCTGTCCAGGTGGAACTGGCTTTAGCAATGTATTTGACAAAAAATTGCTTTAGACAGAATTATAGCAAAACAAAAGATATATCAACACTGATATATCACATGCTGCATTACGTAATCAAAATTATTTTTTTCCAGAAATGAGTAGAGTAACATGTTACTGGTTAAATTTACACTAAATTGGCTACTTTTTCAAGAAACGAATGTGTGTTGCTTTTTCTTTTATTTCATGTTTAATGTGTTCAATCATTGTAGGAGTTGTTGTATTGCTGTACATGTGAGCATGATGTGGATCGTAGTTCTAGACTAGCCTGGCTAACGTCAGACCTCGTCTCATAGAGACGTGGTCTGGGAACCACATGTTCATTTTCTCGTATTTGAGGCGTGGTTTACGAATGCCCAGAGCCGTTTATTGGGCGCTACGAATGTCTATCAAATGCGCCTGTACGTACTGTACTGTGCTCATAGCCAATCGTTTCAATTATACCAGATGACGTATGTAGAACGACAGAAATTCGACGAGGAAGAAGACGAAGTAAACTTGCGTTCTAAACTACTTAGAACACTATCTAAGGCTGCATCGAAAGGTAACTTCGTGTCTGCTGCCATGTTGGATCCATAGATATAAACAAACTGCTTCGGTGTGTCGCATAGACGTCGTCATCGTCTTGCTGCTCCCTCCCCGTTCTGTGATTGGTTCCCTTTTTAAGGGGAAAATCTGGTCCATGGTGTCCAGACTGCCTAGCAGCGTGAATAAAATCGCGCTGCGCGCAAGGCAGCATGGGGAAACCCAGACTAGTTCTAGACAGTATTTCTTGAGCTTTTAACTGACCATGACAGTTTTCTTTCAGTCGACTGTGAGATACTTCATGAAAATAAGCAGTGGTGATTTAACACGTTACCTTTAAATCAATCAAGTCAATTTTATTTGTATTTATATATATATATTTTAGAGCAGTTATTTTTTAGTATCTTAATATCTTAACGCCTTATAGTTGCATTTAGAGCTGTGCAATAATATAGTTTACATTGTGCAAGGATATAAAAAAAATCAAGAAGTTGAGATTTGCTGTGCATTATATATCACTTTTTATGTTAGTGTACTGTATGTATGCTGGTAAAGTTGGATATACTTATATATACATCTTTACATATAGAGCTGTGCGATTAATATAGCTGGGTGATCATATATTTTAAATTATGTGACTGTATAAACAATCGAGCAGTTAAGATTTGCTAAATATATCGCTTTACATGAGTGTACTGTATTTATGTGGGAAATACTTCATATAGTTGTAGTTTGGAGTTATTAGTAATGTACCAAAATATGTTACTTTTTACAAAAGACGTCTTTTTTCCCAGCAAAGAGTAATTATTAAACAGACACAATTAGTAAAAACTTAGTAGCACTATATTGTAATGTGGTACTTTTAAAAATGATGTTCCCAGCACTGACAGCTACAGTCATCTTCATGTTCTGGCTCTTTCAGAATCTGATACTTTACGCCTTAAAATCTGACCTTGGGATGTATTTTTATCATGCCAAAAACGGTCTCCCCCAGCAACATGAAATGTGTCCGTCCAGATGGTTTTGTGCAGCATCATCTTGCTAATTGCCTGTGATGCCATCAAAAAGATGTAGTCGACCTGACAGGCAGATGAAACGAGAAGAGAGCAAGACTGAGACATGATGGACCAAGAGAGCAGAGCGTGCAATAAGAGCCGTAACAACAGTGGTTTTATCTTCTTAATCATTAGCTCAGATGGCATCATGATCATGTTGCTGTCAATCCTCATTTGTTTTTGATTTTTTTGACGTTTATATTTATTTTAATGTATGTTTTTATTTTTTGTGACCAGGCCAAACTTATCACAATGTTGCAAAGCAAAAAACTGGGGAAAATTTATTTTTAATGTATTAGGCCTGTTTCACACCACTCATGAAAGCATTGTAAGTTGATTAATTATTTTTACTTACAGTATTTTACTGTAAAATTTCACTGAATGTAAGTTTAGATCTATTACAGTTTTTCTCTGTATATAGTACAGGAACTTACTGTTAACCAGTTTTACAAGTTTTTACTGTCACATTTT
>NC_138742.1:8247461-8255482 GCF_965113295.1 Leuciscus leuciscus
TGATTTGACGCATTCATAAATCCAGTGAAACCCTTAAAGTAAGCAGTGAAATGTGATTACGAATCGAAGGGCTTTAACAAAAAGCAACGGCAGCTGAAATATGTTGCTTTGCCAGTCTTTCTGTTCGAGTTTCTCTATTAAGTAGTTTAAGTAATACCCCCCCCCCCCCCCCCCCCCCCCCACCACCAAAAAAACCGTACTTTTGGTTCTTTATTGTTAGTGATTTGGTGGTTGTTTTTTTTCATTCACTAATGGCAGGAAGTATTAAAGTTAAACTGTGCGGTCTAAAAGCATTTCTGTCATCAGACCCACACTGATTACATAAACCATAACAGTTCATCTAAACATGTGATAGACATAAGTGTGTGTTGTATGTGGAGAGGTGCATGTTGTGAAGGAAAAACTGTGTTTAAAAAAAAAAAACTGTAACACCTGTATTGCTTATACTGGTTGTTAAGCATTGGAATAAGATTTTGTGCAATATGCATAACCAAATGCTGGAATAATGAGCCATCTGCATGTGTGGTCCCCTCCTCGGAGATGCCAAGAAACAGCACCATCTGTGATACAGCTACCAGCTGTTTTCTTTCTTATTACATGTTTATTAAAAGCCAGAGTTGTCCTCCTAAAAAAGGAGGGAAAAGAGACTCTGAATATGGGTGGCAATCTACTCCATCACCTTTAAAAGGAAATGGCTTTCAGACTTTTCTCAGCTGCTGTCGAGTGAACGTACGTTGTCATCCGAGCATAAACAAATGATTTTGCAATATGCTGGAAACAAATTGTGATTTTATGCTATTAGAGATTAAATGCCAGTAAAACATAGATAAAAATCAGACTGAGCAACACTGTTGTGATGCATAACCGCAAATATGGCTTCAACTTTTCCACTGATAAACTTCTTTCGAAAAGTTATGAAAGGGGATTCTTTGACTCTTAAGGCCCAGTCACACCAAAGATGATGACTATATCTAAATGATAAATACAGTTCTAAATTTAAAAGTGTTGCAGAGTCCACAGTTATAATGATCAACGTTACAGGAAAATGTAGGCTAGTTGGAATCACATTCAGAACGACTTTTCTCCCAGCTGATGAACGATAAAAACATCGACAGCCAATCAGAATCCATCCTGCTATAAAGAGCTCGAGCATTTAAAGCGACAGACGACAAAACTGCAGAACGAAATTGTCCGCTGGTGTGGCCTCTAATATAGTTATCGTTATTGATATCGTTATAGTTTACATCCTTTAACCTACTGACACAAACAAAGGATCACTACTGTGGACATAGGTTATTTGGTCACACTTTAGTTTAGGGTCCAAACCTCACTATTAACTACGACCTTTGCCTTAATGAACTCCTAATTACTGCTTATTAATAGTTAGTAAGGTAGTTTAGGTAGGATTAAGGAATATAGAATATGGTCATTCAGAATAAGGCATTAATAGGTGCTTTATAAGTACTAATAAACAGACAATATCCTAGTAATATGCATGCTAATAAGCAACTAGTTAATAGTGAGAGTTGGACCCTAAACTAAAGTGTTACCGGTTATTTTAAGCAATAAATTGCAGCATCTTACAGTCAACATTAAATTATGTTTTACTTCACTATTGTGACATATTTCTGAGGATATTCTATGAGAAAAATATTTACTGGATCATGAAAAGTGTCTCTATATGACAGGCGGTTGAAGAATAAGAGAGATTAAATTTGTCAGTTGAAAAGGAAAGTCATTTCAGAGGCCGTTCAAGTTACATTTCGATAAACACAAAGACAAACATCCATTTTCTTTAGAATTATTTGAACCAATGAATCGTTCAAAACAACTAGACAAAAGGATTAATAAAATAAAATAACTTTATTAATAAATTTTTTGAGTACAAGGTTATTGTGATGTTCTTGGACGGACAATCCATTTGATAGAGATATTATATATTTATGTATTTATTTTATTCTATTTTTCAACTTTATTTTAAGGTAACGTAGTTACACGTTACTGCGTGTAATTACTATAGTAATAACAGTATGCATAATTACAAGTAACTAACCCTAAACCAAACCCTAACTGTAACTCTATAGCAAGTACATGTAGTTAATTAAAGCAACACTAAGGAACTTTTCCTCTTCGGTCGCCCTACAGGTTGGAAGCGGAATTGTCCATTACCGCTGTCGTAAATAATTTCGCCGCCCGCAGCCGACTGTCACACGCACGCTCGCTGTTTATCCAGCACCGGCTTTGGAATGAACGATGTCGACAAGGTAGAGTATGTTGCATGATTTCATGAAAGTATGATGTATTGCGACATCAGAAACGAAGAAAAACCAAATAATGACTATTGTAATGCTTGACATAAAGCAAGTCAGATTTGTAGTACAGAAACGTGACCCGGTTTGGCAAACTTGCATAGTGTGGTCATAGCAGATAAAGGGCTGCAAAGCGAATCCAGAAGTGCCTTTCACCCTGTTACGACTTAATGAACCACTGATACGATTTTGGAAACATTATTTTAAGGTAAAAAATTGTCCTTAGTGTTGCTTTAATATTACTCAGTACTTACTTAAGGAAGCACAATGTAACTACGTCACCTTAAAGTACTTCTTTTTGGAGGGGGTTATATTGTTAAATGTTTCACTTAATGCATGTAAATGGATTGCAAATTCTGCTTTAAGGTGGAACGTACAGTGGCCCTCAAGGGATATGGTGATGGAAAAAAATATCAAATGAAAGGAAAAATTGCATTTCAATGCGTTTGTGTTTCCTCGCCAATGTTTTGCGTTATTATGCCCCCCCCCCCCCCCCCCCCCCCCCCGAGAATCTTCGCTAAAAGCATTGTAAAAAAAATTGGTAACTCCCATCACATTTTTTTTTTATCATCATGTCCTTAAGGGATTCCTCGAGACATCCTAGGAAAGTGCTCCTGCTTCACTTGTACATATTGTATGTATAGGTATGTTTTTGCAAAAATGTAAATGAAGGCATGTTTTTCCAATTAGCCTCATGTGTTAGGTTGTTCTCATCAGTTTTCACGTTTCCCCCAACAAGAGAATCTTTAAAACCGTTTTTCTTCCAGACAAAAGCGTAAAACTGTAATCGGCATGCAATGGGCTGAACACAAACCGTCCCTCTTTGCGCAGCGAGAGTTCTGAATGCTTCCCGTCAGATCAGAACCCGTCTGATCCGGTTTGGCAGAACTGCAGACCACCCTCTGCAGCTGTCAACAGATTTCAGAAGCTCGGAGCTCGGACTCTGAAGTGGCAGTGACACATTCCAGCTTTTGATGGACACAGAGGAGCAGTTCTGGAAACATCCATCAGCATTCACATCCGCACACGTAAGCTGACAGGTCAGGTCTGGACAGACAGTGACAAACCTGGGTTGGACGCGCTGTCGCCGCGGACCACGACTGTACCGAGGAGGAAGTGACAGGTCGGGCTCGGGCCTTACCTTTCTGCATGGGTCCTAACTCAGATGTGTGTGTGTGTGTGTGTCCTCGTTCAAATAAATACGCAAACAAGCATCTATCAGTCAGATGTGGCAGGGAGATCTTGGTGGCCCGTCGTGACAGGAGCAGGACTCTGTTCTCAATCACGCGCTCAGGATTTGACACTCGACACTTGGTCTCGCTCGGCACAGATCATATTTGATTTGTCAAAATGTTGCAAGATAATGTCTTTATGAGAAGTCAGTTCTGTTGTGTTGCTGAACTAGTTATTTTGTAACATTTCAATGATACCTTCTGTTTGGTAACACTTTGTTTCGATGGTCTCCTTTAGACATTCGGATGACTGTAAGTGTTGTTGCACCTACATGTTAACTAACTCTCGTCTCATAGAGTATTAGTAGATTGTCTGCTTAATGCTAACACTTTATTGTGATGGTCCCCCAACTGACATTTTTCTGACTATAAGTAACTTTGCATGTTGTCAACTTATTCTACTAACCCTAATAGTCTATTAATACTGAACTACTCTAATGAGAGTTAGTTTACACACGGGTGCAACTTTACTCAGTAGAATATCTAAAGGGGGCCCATCGAAATTCAAATTCATTTTATTGGAGGATAACCCCTTGAGATGGAACATCTCATTTTCGAGGGGGTCCTCAAGATAACACCAAACACTTACACACTTGCACATACTAAAGCTCTTCCTCTCAACCAACCACCCCAACCTGTCCCACCTCTATCCAAAGCGTATTCACATAAACAATATAGTATAATATACAGATATTACAGGAGAGAACCATATTTGACGAAGCCACCAAAACAAACAAATATATAGCCTACATATACAAAAATACATACCTAAATACACATACATACACATATGCACGCAGACATGCATGCATGCATGCATACATACATACTGTACCTACATACAACATACATACATACACATGTACACATACATGCACATATGCTCTTACTAAGGGCATTAATGAAAGAAAAGGTGCATTAGTGAAAAAGAAAGTACAGGTCATACACCAGGGAAACATTTACATTGGTCACAGGATTGCAAGTAAATTAAAAGGGCTGACTTAAAGAGTGGAAAGGAAGAGATGGACCTTAAGGAACAAGGTAAGCTGTTCCAATCAGAGGGGGCTTTAAATTTGAAAGCACGTCTTCCGATTTCTTTAGATATATTTGGGACAGAAAAAAAGAGATGATCAAGGTGTCTCAGGCCATAAGTTGACCTATCTAGAACTAAATGTTGCTTCAAATAAATTTTCACTATAGAGTCAATATGAGGCCTGAAGGAGAGCTTAGAGTCGAGCCAGAGGCCCAGATATTTAAATTTCTCAACATTCTCCATAAATGTACCATCTAAGAATTTAATTGTTAGACTATTACCTTGGTTATGTCCAAGTTGGTTTATTTCCATGGTTGTGGAAATAAAGTGTGAACTTCTGTTTTTAAAGGGATAGTTTGTCCAAATAAATATGAAGTGTTTGTGTTGTTTTTTTAACCTGCAAGACTATGTAAGGCAGAATATTTTCACTGTTGAATTTTTTTTTTATGACATTAAACAACACGCTGTGGCAGGTTTGATATTAAAGGTATAGTGGAGGATTTTCCCGAACTTTAGAAAAAAAACGCCCTCTCCACTTTTTGAAAAAATGCACATGCGCAACACTCTACCTGCTCCCGAGAGGGAACGCCTATTAAACGTGTGCGCGAGAGAGCATGCACGGGCCTAGTTCTCCTCGTGCACGCTCTGTTTACAAGTTGCTGTTGGCATGGCTCATACAAGCCTACTTTCCTTTACCTGTCGAGTAAAAACTTCGCGACTGAGGCATCAGTGGGAAGCCCAACCTGTGCTTTTAGCGCATGCCAGCGTGTGAAATATTCTCCCAAAAACACTCTGGTCTTGTTTCTTTCTTCAGAGGCCTTTCTCTTCTTGTCATACAATTCATAGACACTTTTTCTCTTGCGACCCTCAGACATTTTGAAAAAAACCCGGTGAGAACGGGCGAGCTTCAATGAATGGCTGAAACCGTAGCTCACCACACACATACACCCGAAAGTGCACATGCGCAGAAAACGAAAACTACCCAGGGACGAGCACGTACGACGGCCTTACGTAAACCTATCACCAGAATGATTGACAACTAGGAGGACCAATAGTCTTGATGATCCACCCGGAAAAAGAAAATCCTCCGCAATACCTTTAATAATGCCAAAAAGCATTGGTTCTTATTTGTCATAATGGTAAAAAGAAATTGCTTAAAATACACAGTTTAAATATCTGAAAGTGCGAATGAAATTTTTAAGTTTTGATTTGTTTTTAATGACCCTACAAGTTCAATTAAACCATCAAAACATATGGAATAACTTGGTAAGGTATTTAACTTATTTAAGATATTTACAATTATTTGGCAAACTACAGTTAGAGTTTTTATTTTACTATGCAAAAGAAAAAAATCAGTTATTAATAATATTGTGCTGGTTCTCTTGTTTTTGCGTGTTCATCAAAAATGATGTCTGCACATTTATTTGTGTTATTATCACAAATAAAACAATTGACTCCAAGCACAACTACGCAATATGATTACAAAATCATTAACAAGTTTTTTATAAGGCTGTACATCACTTTTGGCCACTACCATATATGAATTTTGTTAGGCATCAGAATATGAAGCAATCGATATACTGTTGAAAACGAAGATCTTGGACACTTAATGTTTGTCAAACTTTGTGGAATATGTTTATAGATTAATATGATGAAGATTGTTGGTAACCAAACAGTTGATGGACCACATTGACTTCCATAGTATAAGTCAATGGGGTCCATCAACTGTTGGGTGACCTACGTTCTTCAAAACATAATCTTTTATGTTCAGCAGAAGAAAGAAACTCATACAGGTTTGGAATAACATGAGGGAGAGTAAATGATGACAGAATTTTCATTTTTGGGTGAACTATCCCTTTAAGTGAAACAAACATGAGACATCCACAAAAAATGACCAAATACCACATCATTCAAAAGTGTCTCAGAAAAGTGAAGAGAAGCTCTACCATGATTCCTGTTGTATATAATGCACTGACATTCAGCCTGATTTAAGTGTCCAAACACTTTTTGAGGCCACTGTCTTTTGTGCAATATGACTTGTGGGAAATAAGGAGGATAATATGGAAAATATTCTTCCTTCAAACAGATTACTCAAAGATCACTCAGTCTTCCTCAAATGTGCTTCAGATGTGTGTCACTTCACACTATATCACATTTTCCAGTTCTGTTTGAATAATGCCTAGTGCATGTCAGCTGAATAGGCCGAGACCATGTGTGTGTGCGTGTGTGTGTGTAAGAATGTGTGACATGGGCATTTATCTTCCAAGCAGGGCTAATACCTTAATGCCGAGTACAGACTGAACACAGCGGAGGTTGTGTTGGTGAACAGGCCCGTCCGCACGGCGCTCAGTATGTGTGCTTGTACGAACACCGTCGCGTGTGTCAGTCCTCCCGTGGAGCCGCGTTGCTTAAGCACCATACTTTGAAATCAAGCATGAATAATTAAGTCATTTCACAAGGCTGCTTTAACGATTCATTACATGAGAAGAAATAGGTCAAGTGCTAGTGGTGGAAACACCGCAAGCATGGATCCTTATTAAGGTAAAAAAAAAAAAAAAAAAAAAAAAAAAACTCATGTTGGGTCACAGTAACTATACTTTGAAACCAGCAGGAAGTTAAAGGATTATTATTATTATTAGCATATTTTTTTCTCATAAGATAAACAATGAAAAAATGATGCTGTCCCGCAGCAATTTTTGTTGCAAATCTTGTTTATCCTTATTTAGCTACAGTGTTTTTATGTCCCTTATTATAGTGACTGCGTTTCAATGCCCAATCGTACTCCGATTATGTGGTCATTTCAGGTCATTACTATGATTTCATTCTTCTAGTGGCATATTCAGTGTGTATACGTTAAAACAAGAGTAAAACCCCTCCAATCTATACTCAAATCTCAGTTAAACATGGTTTTCTTTAAACCGTTCTCTTTCTTTTCTTCGAACTAAAAGCAGGTAATTGTAAAATTTCAAGGGTTACAAAATGTTTTTAAAAAATCATTAAGCTGACAGTACAAAATTTACATGAGATTTAGAAATCACGTTTTTCTCTGGTCCTGGCGTTAAAACGGTTACAAAATCAGACATTTAATAATTTGTGCATTCATGCATTCTTTATGCGTTCGATAATGATGACTTATGCAAAATCCCAATGTTGGTGGTTCTGTCGAGATTTGTTTAAAGGAATTTGTATTGCACCAGTATGAATGTGTGAAATAGAGAATGACTGTATCTGAGACGTTTGCAGTTTAATCAAAAAATACCGTAAAAACAGTAATATTGTGAAATATTATTGCAATTTAAAATAACTGTTTTATATGTGAATATATTTTAAAATGTAATTAATTCCTATGATCAAAGCTGAATTTTCAGCATCATTACTCCAGTCTTCAGTGTCACATGATACTTCAGAAATCATTTCTTATTATTATCAATGTTGAAAACAGTTGTG